>NC_136527.1:130520085-130600085 GCF_053919585.1 Euprymna scolopes | reverse complement strand
TATTTAAGGGCGGTCCATAAACTGTAGAATTACCGTGACAATTGTGCAGTTTATAAACCGTTCTTTTATTGGATAAAATACTGGATGTGTATTTTCCCCCCTAAAGTCCAACCCTATCCTCACCGTGGTAGGGGGGTGTAACGTTGTAGTTTAACAGCTACACGGCTAAATGGGCTCTGGCAAAAAAAAAAAAAAAAAAAAATCCAGAAAATGTCGGCATTAGTTTGTTGCGTCCGTCATCTGGTCGTCTTTTTATACGCTTGCATGTGGCGAGCAAAAAGGCGTGAAGGGAGCAGGCTGAAAGGAGAACAATACCCGAAAGATGTAAACCGAACGAAAGAGAAAAATGGGCCTCCCTGCAAGGCCCCGTGTTCTCCCCAGCCTGCTCCCAGTTTCCCCGACTTTGCATGCAACTGGTTTTGAGCTTTTGGAAAGCTCTTTTCTCAGTGTCGGGGTGTTGACTCCACTTCCAAGTTAACAAATAGCTGCAAGTCTGGGTACGGTCCGATTGGTTCCGAAGCTCTTCCGCTGTGAGGTGCGCTTTCGAATCTCCCGAAGGGGGCTACCCTCTAAGCAGGCGACACGTGCTCGTGTTACTATGTAATGCATGCTTGCCTCGACTCAACTAAGGACGACTAGAGTTCGACTAGATTGTGTGCTCACAAGCCGCTTTAAGGCCGCTTTTATTATTCCTACTGTCTAGGAACTCCGAAATGGTATGGTAGTGCAATTATATATGACCGTCCTCCAATACGAAATGGTAGTGCAATTATATATGACGGTCCTCCGATATGATAGTAGGAATGCCAGTTTTGTGAGCGATCATCGCCGTCTTATGAACACAAACTAGTGGTATCTTTACGAATCCTGTTGGGTAGAGAGAACACCTCTGTTTTCTGCTCCGCCTGTTATTCTGAGTAGAAACCGCTTTTTAGGAGATGTTCGCAGCACAGCTTGTTTTTATATAGTGCCCCTCCTTTCGGGAGTTCATCACCTCGCTGCCCAGACGAGAGCTTTTTCCGGTGGAACCTCTTTTTTTTTTCTTTTTTTTATTTTACTTTCCAGTTTAATGGCGAACGAACAGTCACCAGCAAGTGGTCTGCACCGACAGGAAGATGAGTATAGTATCACCCTTTCTTCTTTTTATTTCGATTTCAGTCTTTGTGATTTGATAATTTAATTTAACTGTTTCCATTGTTCCAGCTTTCACACAGCAGTAGATTATCAACACTATAAATATCATCTCTTTTTTATAGATTGGAACAAGCAATGAAACCTAGCAGCATCACCGTTCCTGTCTGCCACATGTCTTGTGCACTTTGAATCCAGTATTTCTTTCTTTGCGTTCAAGCACATCTGGGTACAATCAAACTGCGTATGATGTATGTCTATCTGTTTCTTCCAACATTAGCATCTCAAAGTCTTGGCAGCAATCATTGTCATAGAAGTAGAGTAAGTATTCTTTTTCTTTCCTTCTGTGTGTATATCTTTATAATTTCAGGTACTCCTCTTGATCATGATGGAATTCTACTATCAGCTATTGTGAGAATTATGTGCATTGGAAAAAACAACTGAATCCAGCAGCATCACCTATCCTAGCTGCCACATGTTTCCTGTAGTTACAGAAGTCCTCAAGTAAGTGTTTCTTTCTTTGTGTACATGCACATCTGGGTACAATCAAATTCTAAACTATTAACTTTATTTAAATGAATGCAGTTCTGCTTGTATTTCTTCTCATCAGCTAACTTATGCAACTACAAAAAAAAAAGTAGTACATGGGTGTTTGATCATAACCAGAAAGTTAAATATATCATTAAAAAAAAAAAGTTTTTAAATTATTAAAAAAAAGAAGTTTTTAAATTATTAAAAGGAAAAAAATCATCACAGTAAAAATTATATATATGTAACAAAGAACACAAACAAACATGAAATTGCCATGAGTTTCAGCAAGAAGCACAAAAGAGAAAAAGTGGAGATAACACCTGGGAAGTAACAGGTAAGAATTTTCTTTATTTCTTATCTCAACTAGCGCATAGATTTTTTTCAAATATACATTAAAAAAAATTACCCAAGTCAAACAATTGATGGAAAAACTAAGCATTAAAGTTCAATTAAGCATAAAAAAAATAAATTCTAATAATTATGTAATCTATATACAAATTGTCTCCCTTGAATATATATATATACATATTCAAGGGAGACCATTGGTATATAGATTATATAATAATTAGAAGTTATTTTTTTAATTGAAATATATATATATATTCAAGGGAGACAATTTGTATATATATCATATAATTATTTGAAGTAATTTTTTAATTCAAATATATATATATTTATTTATTTATTTCAATTAAAAAAATAACTTCTAATAATTGTTATCTATATTCACATAGTCTTCCTTGAATATATATATATATATATATATTCAAGGGAGACAATTTGTATAAAGATCACATAATTATTAGAAGTTATTTTTTTTAATTGAAATAAATATATATATTCAAGGGAGACAATTTGTATATAGATCAGATAATTATTAGAATTATTTTTTTAAATTGAAATAAATACATTTATATATATATATATATATATATATATATATATTATACTAGCATAGGTTACTGGCGTAGCCCCGGTGTTTAGCGGTGTATGCTGCCCCCCTCCCCAACAAAAAAGAAAGCAGAGAAACGGTTAATTTTTTAAAACTTGACCCCTATTATGAACCCTTAAAATTTATTGTTTTGGGCTCCAAATGAGATATTAAGTTAGATCCATGTCCAAGGAAACTATATGTACAATTTCAAGTGTTTAGACCCATAATTGTCGGAGGAGATTTGTAGGGTTCTCAAAGGCCAAATCATTGAAGTTTGACCCCTCAATCGCCAAATTTCTGTCCAAGTACCAATCACATAGATTTTCCAAAATCTCAGTACCCTTTTTATCAAAATTTGGAATATGTAGACTAAAATTGACAGAAATGTACACACAGACAGACATATTCAATTCTATAGATAGATAGATAAATAATGAGAGACAGAAAGATAAATATATACAATGATTAATGAATTAGTAGAGATAGTTGTTAAATTTTTGGAAATATGTATGGCAATTTGATGGTAAGACTTAGAGCTAACTGTAAATATTTAAAATATATACACAGAAATTCAAATGACAGGACTTATATGTAGAGTGCTCAATACATCAGTAGAGCAAGGTAATAAATTAAAAAAAATGTATACGTAAATTTAGATAACCACAATTTTTTTGGTATTCTTGTGTGAATATGACATAATGTAATATAAATTTTAATAATTTTATTCTAAATGTTATGATTCTCAATGAAAAATCTAAAATGTCAATATATATATATATACATATATATATATTTCAATAAAAAGAATAACTTCTAATAATTATGTCATCTATATAACAATTGTCTCCCTTGAACATATATAGATTATATATATATATTAAATATATATATTTATATATATATATATATATATATATATATATATTTATTAAAAAAAATAACTTCTAATAATTATGTGATCTATATTAAAATTGTCTCCCTTGAATATATATATATATATATATATATATATATATATATATATTTATTTCAATAAAAAAAATAAGGTCTAATAAAAATTACAAATTGTCCCCCTGTAATATATATATATATATATATATATATACACATATATTTACTTATTTCAATAAAAAAATAACTTCTGATAATTATATGATCTATATACAAATTGTCTCCCTTTTTTTAGCACTATTTAAAGTGTAATTATTAAATAAAAATATAAATAAAATGTCTTTATTGCTCTGTCTTATTGAGCACTCTTATATAACTCTGGTTAAATCTTAATGTTTACTTATCCTGTAATAAAATAAACGTTTTATAATATCAGCTCTGTCTAGTTTTGAGCACTATTTTAAAGTGTTATTATTAAGTAAAAATCTAAATAACATGACTTTATTGTTCTATGTCTCATTGATTGAATTGAAATAAATAAATATATATATATATATATATATATATATATATATATATATATATTTACTTCAATTAATAAAAATAACTTCTAATTATTATATGATCTATATCAAATTGTCTCCCTTGAATATATATATATATATTTATTTATTTCAATAAAAAAAAACTTCTAATAATTATGTGATCTATATACAAATTGTCTCCCTTGAATATATATATATATAGATTATATATATATATATATGTATTTCAATTAAAAAAATAACTTCTAATAATTATGTGATTTATATATTTACCAATGATTCTTGCATGTGCTCCATAGTTTTATATAGCTGTGTAGTAAATTTAAAAATTGCTTTGTTTAATTATACAAGACGATTTTACTTTAAGAGTGCTCAATGCATTTATAGAGCTTTGTAGTAAGAGTTGGAAACATTTTGGCAATTATTTTTGACAAATCTACTTCCAGAGTGCTCAATATATTAGTAGAGCTAAATAAAACATTTGAGAAACAGATATGGCATTTCAACTGCATAAATTTATTTTGACAGAGTTCAATACATTAGTAGAGCTAAATATAGACTTTCAAAAAACGTATGGCAATTCAGCTACACGAATATACTTAAGAGTGCTCAATACATTAGTAGACGAAAGAATAAAATTCAGAAAACATGAAGAGCTCTGCAGTATGTTTTGAAAACCTAAATGTCAATATGTAAGTATAAATATACTGTAAGTGTTTAATATATATATATATATATATATATATATATATATATATATGACAAGTATTTAAAACAAGTTTCTTATTTGAGTGCCTAATATATTTGAGAGCTCTATGGTAACTTTATAAAACATATTTCAAAATTATGTTAGATAAATTGTCTTTGAGAGTGCTCATTTCTAAGTAGAGCTCTGTAGAAAATTTTTGAGACATGTTCAGCAATTTAAGTTCATATGAGTTAATAAATAGAGCTATATAGTGACTTGTGCAAACTTATATGGCACTTATCCTAGACAAGTTAACTCTTGTAGCTGTGCAATACGTAAGTAGAGTTCTGCATTAGTTTTGGGGTATGGTTCTCACTTTATTAGGGCAATAACTTGGACACATTATACTATGGACAAATCCATTGAGGACAACCAAAGGTAACCTGTTTTTTTCCACTCTGCTGAATAAGACTCATCCGTCTTGGTTCACTCTTGGGACATTAAAACACACAAGGTGAAGAATTAAAAAAAGAATGCAAAAATGTAAATGTCTTTGCAACTCATTCATTTTCACTTTCATAACACAAAAACAAAAAAATATACATAATAAAAAATGTTAAGCAAAATTGATTCATGTTAACACCTCTCCCAACACCACAGATTAACTACAAAAATACTTGATAAAGCAAAACACAATTACAAATGTGTATGAAAAAAATAAAAATAAAAAAAATCAACCAAGCAATGGCTCATGATTTCCTGGTGTTTGATGGAATGTGAGTAGGCATACAGCCTGGATAATTTTCCAAGGTAAGTGATGATATTCATCATTATTGTCTTTTTGGATTAGTTCAGATATATCTCATAACTATAATTGTTTTATGTATATATTTATATGTCTAGATGTTATGTGTGCTATTTGCATGTTCCCTATAGAAAAAAAGCTACATAAAATCTACAAGTGTATTCTGATGTAGAATTAACCAGTAAAAACAATGCTTGTGTTCCTGATATACAAACTATTTCCTATTAGCATATAAGTTGAATCATGAAATTTATCTCCCTTTCCTGTCTCTCTTTATACCTCTGTATTTATCTAGATCTGTCTATCTCCCTTTTCTTATTCTTTATCCCTATTCCCCGTCTTGCTATCCCAGGTAAGAGTAGGCGTCGGTGAGGCACATCCAGACGCCAACCTACACGGTGCAGAGAAAGGACAGAAAAAAAACTAAGTCCCGATGTGCCTAGCAGATTAGAAGGCATTTTGCTACGCCTACATGCACCCAACATGGCAGTAGGCGTCGATCGGGCACTTCAAGACACTTACTTACACTGTTTTGAACTTAGAGATTTCAATTGAATACTACTTGACATGTGTTGGTCTAGTAGCTCCTCATCTACCTATACCTACGTCCACCCCTGTAAGGACTTAGAAATTTTCAATTGAATACACGTTGAGAAGGCTTGGTCTATAGGATTCTCATCTACCTATATCCACATCCCCTGTTGTTTGGACTTAGAAATTTTCAATTGAATACACGTTGACTTGCATTGGTCTATAGGATTCTCATCTACCTATATCCACATCCCCTCTTGTTTGGACTTAGAAATTTTCAATTGAATACACGTTGACTTGCATTGGTCTATAGGATTCGTATCTACCTATATCCACATCCCCTCTTGTTTGGACTTAGAAATTTTCAATTGAATACACGTTGACTTGCATTGGTCTATAGGATTCTCATCTACCAATATCCACATCCCCTGTTGTTTGGACTTAGAAATTTTCAATTGAATACACGTTGACTTGCATTGGTCTATAGGATTCTCATCTACCAATATCCACATCCCCTGTTGTTTGGACTTAGAAATTTTCAATTGAATACACGTTGACTTGCATTGGTCTATAGGATTCTCATCTACCTATATCCACATCCCCTCTTGTTTGGACTTAGAAATTTTCAATTGAATACACGTTGACTTGCATTGGTCTATAGGATTCTCATCTACCAATATCCACATCCCCTGTTGTTTGGACTTAGAAATTTTCAATTGAATACACGTTGACTTGCATTGGTCTATAGGATTCTCATCTACCAATATCCACATCCCCTGTTGTTTGGACTTAGAAATTTTCAATTGAATACACGTTGACTTGCATTGGTCTATAGGATTCTCATCTACCTATATCCACATCCCCTCTTGTTTGGACTTAGAAATTTTCAATTGAATACACGTTGACTTGCATTGGTCTATAGGATTCTCATCTACCTATATCCACATCCCCTGTTGTTTGGACTTAGAAATTTTCAATTGAATACACGTTGACTTGCATTGGTCTATAGGATTCTCATCTACCTATATCCACATCCCCTCTTGTTTGGACTTAGAAATTTTCAATTGAATACACGTTGACTTGCATTGGTCTATAGGATTCTCATCTACCTATATCCAAATCCCCTGTTGTTTGGACTTAGAAATTTTCAATTGAATACACGTTGACTTGCATTGGTCTATAGGATTCTCATCTACCTATATCCACATCCCCTCTTGTTTGGACTTAGAAATTTTCAATTGAATACACGTTGACTTGCATTGGTCTATAGGATTCTCATCTACCTATATCCACATCCCCTGTTGTTTGGACTTAGAAATTTTCAATTGAATACACGTTGACTTGCATTGGTCTATAGGATTCTCATCTACCTATATCCACATCCCCTCTTGTTTGGACTTAGAAATTTTCAATTGAATACACGTTGACTTGCATTGGTCTATAGGATTCTCATCTACCTATATCCACATCCCCTCTTGTTTGGACTTAGAAATTTTCAATTGAATACACGTTGACTTGCATTGGTCTATAGGATTCTCATCTACCTATATCCACATCCCCTCTTGTTTGGACTTAGAAACTTTCAATTGAATACACGTTGACTTGCATTGGTCTATAGGATTCTCATCTACCTATATCCACATCCCCTCTTGTTTGGACTTAGAAATTTTCAATTGAATACACGTTGACTTGCATTGGTCTATAGGATTCTGATCTACCTATATCCACATCCCCTCTTGTTTGGACTTAGAAATTTTCAATTGAATACACGTTGACTTGCATTGGTCTATAGGATTCTCATCTACCTATATCCACATCCCCTCTTGTTTGGACTTAGAAATTTTCAATTGAATACACGTTGACTTGCATTGGTCTATAGGATTCTTATCTACCTATATCCACATCCCCTCTTGTTTGGACTTAGAAATTTTCAATTGAATACACGTTGACTTGCATTGGTCTATAGGATTCTCATCTACCTATATCCACATCCCCTCTTGTTTGGACTTAGAAATTTTCAATTGAATACACGTTGACTTGCATTGGTCTATAGGATTCTCATCTACCTATATCCACATCCCCTCTTGTTTGGACTTAGAAATTTTCAATTGAATACACGTTGACTTGCATTGGTCTATAGGATTCTGATCTACCTATATCCACATCCCCTGTTGTTTGGACTTAGAAATTTTCAATTGAATACACGTTGACTTGCATTGGTCTATAGGATTCTCATCTACCTATATCCACATCCCCTGTTGTTTGGACTTAGAAATTTTCAATTGAATACACGTTGACTTGCATTGGTCTATAGGATTCTCATCTACCTATATCCACATCCCCTCTTGTTTGGACTTAGAAATTTTCAATTTAATACACGTTGACTTGCATTGGTCTATAGGATTCTCATCTACCTATATCCGCATCCCCTCTTGTTTGGACTTAGAAATTTTCAATTGAATACACGTTGACTTGCATTGGTCTATAGGATTCTTATCTACCTATATCCACATCCCCTCTTGTTTGGACTTAGAAATTTTCAATTGAATACACGTTGACTTGCATTGGTCTATAGGATTCTCATCTACCTATATCCACATCCCCTCTTGTTTTGACTTAGAAATTTTCAATTGAATACACGTTGACTTGCATTGGTCTATAGGATTCTCATCTACCTATATCCACATCCCCTCTTGTTTGGACTTAGAAATTTTCAATTGAATACACGTTGACTTGCATTGGTCTATAGGATTCTCATCTACCTATATCCACATCCTCTCTTGTTTGGACTTAGAAATTTTCAATTGAATACACGTTGACTTGCATTGGTCTATAGGATTCTCATCTACCTATATCTACATCCCCTCTTGTTTGGACTTAGAAATTTTCAATTGAATACACGTTGACTTGCATTGGTCTATAGGATTCTCATCTACCTATATCCACATCCCCTCTTGTTTGGACTTAGAAATTTTCAATTGAATACACGTTGACTTGCATTGGTCTATTGGATTCTAATCTACCTATATCCACATCCCCTGTTGTTTGGACTAAGAAATTTTCAATTGAATACATGTGACTTGCATTGGTCTATAGGATTCTCATCTACCTATATCCACATCCCCTCTTGTTTGGACTTAGAAATTTTCAATTGAATACACGTTGACTTGCATTGGTCTATAGGATTGTCATCTACCTATATCCACATCCCCTGTTGTTTGGACTAAGAAATTTTCAATTGAATACATGTGACTTGCATTGGTCTATAGGATTCTCATCTACCTATATCCACATCCTCTCTTGTTTGGACTTAGAAATTTTCAATTGAATACACGTTGACTTGCATTGGTCTATAGGATTCTCATCTACCTATATCCACATCCCCTGTTGTTTGGACTTAGAAATTTTCAATTGAATACACGTTGACTTGCATTGGTCTATAGGATTCTCATCTACCTATATCCACATCCCCTCTTGTTTGGACTTAGAAATTTTCAATTGAATACACGTTGACTTGCATTGGTCTATAGGATTCTAATCTACCTATATCCACATCCCCTGTTGTTTGGACTAAGAAATTTTCAATTGAATACATGTGACTTGCATTGGTCTATAGGATTCTCATCTACCTATATCCACATCCCCTCTTGTTTGGACTTAGAAATTTTCAATTGAATACACGTTGACTTGCATTGGTCTATAGGATTCTCATCTACCTATATCTACATCCCCTCTTGTTTGGACTTAGAAATTTTCAATTGAATACACGTTGACTTGCATTGGTCTATAGGATTCTCATCTACCTATATCCACATCCCCTGTTGTTTGGACTTAGAAATTTTCAATTGAATACACGTTGACTTGCATTGCTCTATAGGATTCTCATCTACCTATATCCACATCCCCTCTTGTTTGGACTTAGAAATTTTCAATTGAATACACGTTGACTTGCATTGGTCTATAGGATTCTCATCTACCTATATCCACATCCCCTCTTGTTTGGACTTAGAAATTTTCAATTGAATCAACGTTGACTTGCATTGGTCTATAGGATTCTGATCTACCTATATCCACATCCCCTCTT
Source organism: Euprymna scolopes (assembly GCF_053919585.1). Lineage (NCBI taxonomy): Eukaryota > Metazoa > Mollusca > Cephalopoda > Sepiida > Sepiolidae > Euprymna > Euprymna scolopes. Next base: position 130,589,945 of record NC_136527.1, on the reverse strand, counting down.
GTTTGGACTTAGAAATTTTCAATTGAATACACGTTGACTTGCATTGGTCTATAGGATTCTCATCTACCTATATCCACATCCCCTCTTGTTTGGACTTAGAAATTTTCAATTGAATACACGTTGACTTGCATTGGTCTATAGGATTCTCATCTACCTATATCCACATCCCCTCTTGTTTGGACTTAGAAATTTTCAATTGAATCAACGTTGACTTGCATTGGTCTATAGGATTCTCATCTACCTATATCCACATCCCCTCTTGTTTGGACTTAGAAATTTTCAATTGAATACACGTTGACTTGCATTGGTCTATAGGATTCTCATCTACCTATATCCACATCCCCTCTTGTTTGGACTTAGAAATTTTCAATTGAATACACGTTGACTTGCATTGGTCTATAGGATTCTCATCTACCTATATCCACATCCTCTCTTGTTTGGACTTAGAAATTTTCAATTGAATACACGTTGACTTGCATTGGTCTATAGGATTCTCATCTACCTATATCTACATCCCCTCTTGTTTGGACTTAGAAATTTTCAATTGAATACACGTTGACTTGCATTGGTCTATAGGATTCTCATCTACCTATATCCACATCCCCTCTTGTTTGGACTTAGAAATTTTCAATTGAATACACGTTGACTTGCATTGGTCTATTGGATTCTAATCTACCTATATCCACATCCCCTGTTGTTTGGACTAAGAAATTTTCAATTGAATACATGTGACTTGCATTGGTCTATAGGATTCTCATCTACCTATATCCACATCCTCTCTTGTTTGGACTTAGAAATTTTCAATTGAATACACGTTGACTTGCATTGGTCTATAGGATTCTCATCTACCTATATCCACATCCCCTGTTGTTTGGACTTAGAAATTTTCAATTGAATACACGTTGACTTGCATTGGTCTATAGGATTCTCATCTACCTATATCCACATCCCCTCTTGTTTGGACTTAGAAATTTTCAATTGAATACACGTTGACTTGCATTGGTCTATAGGATTCTAATCTACCTATATCCACATCCCCTGTTGTTTGGACTAAGAAATTTTCAATTGAATACATGTGACTTGCATTGGTCTATAGGATTCTCATCTACCTATATCCACATCCCCTCTTGTTTGGACTTAGAAATTTTCAATTGAATACACGTTGACTTGCATTGGTCTATAGGATTCTCATCTACCTATATCTACATCCCCTCTTGTTTGGACTTAGAAATTTTCAATTGAATACACGTTGACTTGCATTGGTCTATAGGATTCTCATCTACCTATATCCACATCCCCTGTTGTTTGGACTTAGAAATTTTCAATTGAATACACGTTGACTTGCATTGCTCTATAGGATTCTCATCTACCTATATCCACATCCCCTCTTGTTTGGACTTAGAAATTTTCAATTGAATACACGTTGACTTGCATTGGTCTATAGGATTCTCATCTACCTATATCCACATCCCCTGTTGTTTGGACTTAGAAATTTTCAATTGAATACACGTTGACTTGCATTGGTCTATAGGATTCTCATCTACCTATATCTACATCCCCTCTTGTTTGGACTTAGAAATTTTCAATTGAATACACGTTGACTTGCATTGGTCTATAGGATTCTCATCTACCTATATCCACATCCCCTCTTGTTTGGACTTAGAAATTTTCAATTGAATACACGTTGACTTGCATTGGTCTATAGGATTCTCATCTACCTATATCCACATCCCCTCTTGTTTGGACTTAGAAATTTTCAATTGAATACACGTTGACTTGCATTGCTCTATAGGATTCTCATCTACCTATATCCACATCCCCTCTTGTTTGGACTTAGAAATTTTCAATTGAATACACGTTGACTTGCATTGGTCTATAGGATTCTCATCTACCTATATCCACATCCCCTCTTGTTTGGACTTAGAAATTTTCAATTGAATACACGTTGACTTGCATTGGTCTATAGGATTCTCATCTACCTATATCCACATCCCCTCTTGTTTGGACTTAGAAATTTTCAATTGAATACACGTTGACTTGCATTGGTCTATAGGATTCTCATCTACCTATATCCACATCCCCTCTTGTTTGGACTTAGAAATTTTCAATTGAATACACGTTGACTTGCATTGGTCTATAGGATTCTCATCTACCTATATCCACATCCCCTGTTGTTTGGACTTAGAAATTTTCAATTGAATACACGTTGACTTGCATTGGTCTATAAGATTCTCATCTACCTATATCCACATCCCCTCTTGTTTGGACTTAGAAATTTTCAATTGAATACACGTTGACTTGCATTGGTCTATAGGATTCTCATCTACCTATTATCCACATCCCCTCTTGTTTGGACTTAGAAATTTTCAATTGAATACACGTTGACTTGCATTGGTCTATAGGATTCTCATCTACCTATATCCACATCCCCTCTTGTTTGGACTTAGAAATTTTCAATTGAATACACGTTGACTTGCATTGGTCTATAGGATTCTCATCTACCTATATCCACATCCCCTCTTGTTTGGACTTAGAAATTTTCAATTGAATACACGTTGACTTGCATTGGTCTATAGGATTCTCATCTACCTATATCCACATCCCCTGTTGTTTGGACTTAGAAATTTTCAATTGAATACACGTTGACTTGCATTGGTCTATAGGATTCTCATCTACCTATATCCACATCCCCTCTTGTTTGGACTTAGAAATTTTCAATTGAATACACGTTGACTTGCATTGGTCTATAGGATTCTCATCTACCTATATCCACATCCCCTCTTGTTTGGACTTAGAAATTTTCAATTGAATACACGTTGACTTGCATTGGTCTATAGGATTCTCATCTACCTATATCTACATCCCCTCTTGTTTGGACTGTGAAATTTTCAATTGAATACACGTTGACTTGCATTGGTCTATAGGATTCTCATCTACCTATATCCACATCCCCTGTTGTTTGGACTTAGAAATTTTCAATTGAATACACGTTGACTTGCATTGGTCTATAGGATTCTCATCTACCTATATCCACATCCCCTGTTGTTTGGACTTAGAAATTTGCAATTGAATACACGTTGACTTGCATTGGTCTATAGGATTCTCATCTACCTATATCCACATCCCCTCTTGTTTGGACTTAGAAATGTTCAATTGAATACACGTTGACTTGCATTGGTCTATAGCATTCTGATCTACCTATATCCACATCCCCTCTTGTTTGGACTTAGAAATTTTCAATTGAATACACGTTGACTTGCATTGGTCTATAGGATTCTCATCTACCTATATCCACATCCCCTGTTGTTTGGACTTAGAAATTTTCAATTGAATACACGTTGACTTGCATTGGTCTATAGGATTCTCATCTACCTATATCTACATCCCCTCTTGTTTGGACTTAGAAATTTTCAATTGAATACACGTTGACTTGCATTGGTCTATAGGATTCTCATCTTCCTATATCTACATCCCCTCTTGTTTGGACTTAGAAATTTTCAATTGAATACACGTTGACTTGCATTGGTCTATAGGATTCTCATCTACCTATATCCATATCCCCTCTTGTTTGGACTTAGAAATTTTCAATTGAATCCACGTTGACTTGCATTGGTCTATAGGATTCTCATCTACCTATATCCACATCCCCTCTTGTTTGGACTTAGAAATTTTCAATTGAATACACGTTGACTTGCATTGGTCTATAGGATTCTCATCTACCTATATCTACATCCCCTCTTGTTTGGACTTAGAAATTTTCAATTGAATACACGTTGACTTGCATTGGTCTATAGGATTCTCATCTACCTATATCCATATCCCCTCTTGTTTGGACTTAGAAATTTTCAATTGAATCCACGTTGACTTGCATTGGTCTATAGGATGCTCATCTACCTATATCCATATCCCCTCTTGTTTGGACTTAGAAATTTTCAATTGAATCCACGTTGACTTGCATTGGTCTATAGGATTCTCATCTACCTATATCCACATCCCCTCTTGTTTGGACTTAGAAATTTTCAATTGAATACACGTTGACTTGCATTGGTCTATAGGATTCTCATCTACCTATATCCACATCCCCTGTTGTTTGGACTTTGAAATTTTCAATTGAATACACGTTGACTTGCATTGGTCTATAGGATTCTCATCTACCTATATCCACATCCCCTCTTGTTTGGACTTAGAAATTTTCAATTGAATACACGTTGACTTGCATTGGTCTATAGGATTCTCATCTACCTATATCCATATCCCCTCTTGTTTGGACTTAGAAATTTTCAATTGAATACACGTTGACTTGCATTGGTCTATAGGATTCTCATCTACCTATATCCATATCCCCTCTTGTTTGGACTTAGAAATTTTCAATTGAATACACGTTGACTTGCATTGGTCTATAGGATTCTCATCTACCTATATCCACATCCCCTCTTGTTTGGACTTAGAAATTTTCAATTGAATACACGTTGACTTGCATTGGTCTATAGGATTCTGATCTACCTATATCTACATCCCCTCTTGTTTGGACTTAGAAATTTTCAATTGAATACACGTTGACTTGCATTGGTCTATAGGATTCTCATCTACCTATATCCACATCCCCTCTTGTTTGGACTTAGAAATTTTCAATTGAATACACGTTGACTTGCATTGGTCTATAGGATTCTGATCTACCTATATCCACATCCCCTCTTGTTTGGACTTAGAAATTTTCAATTGAATACACGTTGACTTGCATTGGTCTATAGGATTCTCATCTACCTATATCCACATCCCCTCTTGTTTGGACTTAGAAATTTTCAATTGAATACACGTTGACTTGCATTGGTCTATAGGATTCTGATCTACCTATATCCACATCCCTTCTTGTTTGGACTTAGAAATTTTCAATTGAATACACGTTGAATTGCATTGGGCTATAGGATTCTCATCTACCTATATCCACATCCCCTGTTGTTTGGACTTAGAAATTTTCAATTGAATACACGTTGACTTGCATTGGTCTATAGGATTCTCATCTACCTATATCCACATCCCCTCTTGTTTTGACTTAGAAATTTTCAATTGAATACACGTTGAATTGCATTGGTCTATAGGATTCTCATCTACCTATATCCACATCCCCTGTTGTTTGGACTTAGAAATTTTCAATTGAATACACGTTGACTTGCATTGGTCTATAGGATTCTCATCTACCTATATCCACATCCCCTCTTGTTTGGACTTAGAAATTTTCAATTGAATACACGTTGAATTGCATTGGGCTATAGGATTCTCATCTACCTATATCCACATCCCCTGTTGTTTGGACTTAGAAATTTTCAATTGAATACACGTTGACTTGCATTGGTCTATAGGATTCTCATCTACCTATATCCACATCCCCTCTTGTTTGGACTTAGAAATTTTCAATTGAATACACGTTGACTTGCATTGGTCTATAGGATTCTCATCTACCTATATCCACATCCCCTCTTGTTTGGACTTAGAAATTTTCAATTGAATACACGTTGACTTGCATTGGTCTATAGCATTCTGATCTACCTATATCCACATCCCCTGTTGTTTGGACTTAGAAATTTTCAATTGAATACACGTTGACTTGCATTGGTCTATAGGATTCTCATCTACCTATATCTACATCCCCTCTTGTTTGGACTTAGAAATTTTCAATTGAATACACGTTGACTTGCATTGGTCTATAGGATTCTGATCTACCTATATCCACATCCCCTCTTGTTTGGACTTAGAAATTTTCAATTGAATACACGTTGACTTGCATTGGTCTATAGGATTCTCATCTACCTATATCCACATCCCCTCTTGTTTGGACTTAGAAATTTTCAATTGAATACACGTTGACTTGCATTGGTCTATAGGATTCTCATCTACCTATATCCACATCCCCTCTTGTTTGGACTTAGAAATTTTCAATTGAATACACGTTGACTTGCATTGGTCTATAGGATTCTCATCTACCTATATCTACATCCCCTCTTGTTTGGACTTCGAAATTTTCAATTGAATACACGTTGACTTGCATTGCTCTATAGGATTCTCATCTACCTATATCCACATCCCCTCTTGTTTGGACTTAGAAATTTTCAATTGAATACACGTTGACTTGCATTGGTCTATAGGATTCTCATCTACCTATATCCACATCCCCTCTTGTTTGGACTTAGAAATTTTCAATTGAATACACGTTGACTTGCATTGGTCTATAGCATTCTGATCTACCTATATCCACATCCCCTGTTGTTTGGACTTAGAAATTTTCAATTGAATACACGTTGACTTGCATTGGTCTATAGGATTCTCATCTACCTATATCTACATCCCCTCTTGTTTGGACTTAGAAATTTTCAATTGAATACACGTTGACTTGCATTGGTCTATAGGATTCTGATCTACCTATATCCACATCCCCTCTTGTTTGGACTTAGAAATTTTCAATTGAATACACGTTGACTTGCATTGGTCTATAGGATTCTCATCTACCTATATCCACATCCCCTCTTGTTTGGACTTAGAAATTTTCAATTGAATACACGTTGACTTGCATTGGTCTATAGGATTCTCATCTACCTATATCCACATCCCCTCTTGTTTGGACTTAGAAATTTTCAATTGAATACACGTTGACTTGCATTGGTCTATAGGATTCTCATCTACCTATATCTACATCCCCTCTTGTTTGGACTTCGAAATTTTCAATTGAATACACGTTGACTTGCATTGCTCTATAGGATTCTCATCTACCTATATCCACATCCCCTCTTGTTTGGACTTAGAAATTTTCAATTGAATACACGTTGACTTGCATTGGTCTATAGGATTCTCATCTACCTATATCCACATCCCCTCTTGTTTGGACTTAGAAATTTTCAATTGAATACACGTTGACTTGCATTGCTCTATAGGATTCTCATCTACCTATATCTACATCCCCTCTTGTTTGGACTTCGAAATTTTCAATTGAATACACGTTGACTTGCATTGCTCTATAGGATTCTCATCTACCTATAACCACATCCCCTCTTGTTTGGACTTAGAAATTTTCAATTGAATACACGTTGACTTGCATTGCTCTATAGGATTCTCATCTACCTATATCAACATCCCCTCTTGTTTGGACTTAGAAATTTTCAATTGAATACACGTTGACTTGCATTGGTCTATAGGATTCTCATCTACCTATATCCACATCCCCTCTTGTTTGGACTTAGAAATTTTCAATTGAATACACGTTGACTTGCATTGGTCTATAGGATTCTCATCTACCTATATCCACATCCCCTCTTGTTTGGACTTAGAAATTTTCAATTGAATACACGTTGACTTGCATTGGTCTATAGGATTCTCATCTACCTATATCCACATCCCCTCTTGTTTGGACTTAGAAATTTTCAATTGAATACACGTTGACTTGCATTGGTCTATAGGATTCTCATCTACCTATATCCACATCCCCTCTTGTTTGGACTTAGAAATTTTCAATTGAATACACGTTGACTTGCATTGGTCTATAGGATTCTCATCTACCTATATCTACATCCCCTCTTGTTTGGACTTCGAAATTTTCAATTGAATACACGTTGACTTGCATTGCTCTATAGGATTCTCATCTACCTATATCCACATCCCCTCTTGTTTGGACTTAGAAATTTTCAATTGAATACACGTTGACTTGCATTGGTCTATAGGATTCTCATCTACCTATATCCACATCCCCTCTTGTTTGGACTTAGAAATTTTCAATTGAATACACGTTGACTTGCATTGCTCTATAGGATTCTCATCTACCTATATCTACATCCCCTCTTGTTTGGACTTCGAAATTTTCAATTGAATACACGTTGACTTGCATTGCTCTATAGGATTCTCATCTACCTATATCCACATCCCCTCTTGTTTGGACTTAGAAATTTTCAATTGAATACACGTTGACTTGCATTGCTCTATAGGATTCTCATCTACCTATATCAACATCCCCTCTTGTTTGGACATAGAAATTTTCAATTGAATACACGTTGACTTGCATTGGTCTATAGGATTCTCATCTACCTATATCCACATCCCCTCTTGTTTGGACTTAGAAATTTTCAATTGAATACACGTTGACTTGCATTGGTCTATAGGATTCTCATCTACCTATATCCACATCCCCTCTTGTTTGGACTTAGAAATTTTCAATTGAATACACGTTGACTTGCATTGGTCTATAGGATTCTCATCTACCTATATCCACATCCCCTCTTGTTTGGACTTAGAAATTTTCAATTGAATACACGTTGACTTGCATTGGTCTATAGCATTCTCATCTACCTATATCCACATCCCCTGTTGTTTGGACTTAGAAATTTTCAATTGAATACACGTTGACTTGCATTGGTCTATAGGATTCTCATCTACCTATATCCACATCCCCTCTTGTTTGGACTTAGAAATTTTCAATTGAATACACGTTGACTTGCATTGGTCTATAGGATTCTCATCTACTATATCCACATCCCCTCTTGTTTGGACTTAGAAATTTTCAATTGAATACACGTTGACTTGCATTGGTCTATAGGATTCTGATCTACCTATATCCACATCCCCTCTTGTTTGGACTTAGAAATTTTCAATTGAATACACGTTCACTTGCATTGGTCTATAGGATTCTCATCTACCTATATCCACATCCCCTGTTGTTTGGACTTAGAAATTTTCAATTGAATACACGTTGACTTGCATTGGTCTATAGGATTGTCATCTACCTATATCCACATCCCCTCTTGTTTGGACTTAGAAATTTTCAATTGAATACACGTTGACTTGCATTGGTCTATAGGATTCTGATCTACCTATATCCACATCCCCTCTTGTTTGGACTTAGAAATTTTCAATTGAATACACGTTGACTTGCATTGGTCTATAGGATTCTCATCTACCTATATCCACATCCCCTCTTGTTTGGACTTAGAAATTTTCAATTGAATACACGTTGACTTGCATTGGTCTATAGGATTCTCATCTACCTATATCCACATCCCCTCTTGTTTGGACTTAGAAATTTTCAATTGAATACACGTTGACTTGCATTGGTCTATAGGATTCTCATCTACCTATATCCACATCCCCTCTTGTTTGGACTTAGAAATTTTCAATTGAATACACGTTGACTTGCATTGGTCTATAGGATTCTCATCTACCTATATCCACATCCCCTCTTGTTTGGACTTAGAAATTTTCAATTGAATACACGTTGACTTGCATTGGTCTATAGGATTCTCATCTACCTATATCCACATCCCCTCTTGTTTGGACTTAGAAATTTTCAATTGAATACACGTTGACTTGCATTGGTCTATAGGATTCTCATCTACCTATATCCACATCCCCTCTTGTTTGGACTTAGAAATTTTCAATTGAATACACGTTGACTTGCATTGGTCTATAGGATTCTCATCTACCTATATCCACATCCCCTCTTGTTTGGACTTAGAAATTTTCAATTGAATACACGTTGACTTGCATTGGTCTATAGGATTCTCATCTACCTATATCCACATCCCCTCTTGTTTGGACTTAGAAATTTTCAATTAAATACACGTTGACTTGCATTGGTCTATAGGATTCTATTCTACCTATATCCACATCCCCTGTTGTTTGGACTTAGAAATTTTCAATTGAATACACGTTGACTTGCATTGGTCTATAGGATTCTCATCTACCTATATCCACATCCCCTCTTGTTTGGACTTAGAAATTTTCAATTGAATACACGTTGACTTGCATTGGTCTATAGGATTCTTATCTACCTATATCTACATCCCCTCTTGTTTGGACTTAGAAATTTTCAATTGAATACACGTTGACTTGCATTGGTCTATAGGATTCTGATCTACCTATATCCACATCCCCTGTTGTTTGGACTTAGAAATTTTCAATTGAATACACGTTGACTTGCATTGGTCTATAGGATTCTCATCTACCTATATCCACATCCCCTCTTGTTTGGACTTAGAAATTTTCAATTGAATACACGTTGACTTGCATTGGTCTATAGGATTCTGATCTACCTATATCCACATCCCCTCTTGTTTGGACTTAGAAATTTTCAATTGAATACACGTTGACTTGCATTGGTCTATAGGATTCTCATCTACCTATATCCACATCCCCTCTTGTTTGGACTTAGAAATTTTCAATTGAATACACGTTGACTTGCATTGGTCTATAGGATTCTCATTTACCTATACCTACGTTCCCTCTTGTTTGGACTTAGAAATTTTCAATTGAATACACGTTGACTTGCATTGGTCTATAGGATTCTGATCTACCTATATCCACATCCCCTCTTGTTTGGACTTAGAAATTTTCAATTGAATACACGTTGACTTGCATTGGTCTATAGGATTCTGATCTACCTATATCCACATCCCCTCTTGTTTGGACTTAGAAATTTTCAATTGAATACACGTTGACTTGCATTGGTCTATAGGATTCTCATTTACCTATATCCACATCCCCTCTTGTTTGGACTTAGAAATTTTCAATTGAATACACGTTGACTTGCATTGGTCTATAGGATTCTCATCTACCTATATCCACATCCCCTCTTGTTTGGACTTAGAAATTTTCAATTGAATACACGTTGACTTGCATTGGTCTATAGGATTCTCATCTACCTATATCCACATCCCCTCTTGTTTGGACTTAGAAATTTTCAATTGAATACACGTTGACTTGCATTGGTCTATAGGATTCTCATCTACCTATATCCACATCCCCTCTTGTTTGGACTTAGAAATTTTCAATTGAATACACGTTGACTTGCATTGGTCTATAGGATTCTCATCTACCTATATCCACATCCCCTCTTGTTTGGACTTAGAAATTTTCAATTGAATACACGTTGACTTGCATTGGTCTATAGGATTCTCATCTACCTATATCCACATCCCCTCTTGTTTGGACTTAGAAATTTTCAATTGAATACACGTTGACTTGCATTGGTCTATAGGATTCTCATCTACCTATATCCACATCCCCTCTTGTTTGGACTTAGAAATTTTCAATTAAATACACGTTGACTTGCATTGGTCTATAGGATTCTATTCTACCTATATCCACATCCCCTGTTGTTTGGACTTAGAAATTTTCAATTGAATACACGTTGACTTGCATTGGTCTATAGGATTCTCATCTACCTATATCCACATCCCCTCTTGTTTGGACTTAGAAATTTTCAATTGAATACACGTTGACTTGCATTGGTCTATAGGATTCTCATCTACCTATATCCACATCCCCTCTTGTTTGGACTTAGAAATTTTCAATTGAATACACGTTGACTTGCATTGGTCTATAGGATTCTCATCTACCTATATCCACATCCCCTCTTGTTTGGACTTAGAAATTTTCAATTGAATACACGTTGACTTGCATTGGTCTATAGGATTCTCATCTACCTATATCCACATCCCCTCTTGTTTGGACTTAGAAATTTTCAATTGAATACACGTGGACTTGCATTGGTCTATAGGATTCTCATCTACCTATATCCACATCCCCTCTTGTTTGGACTTAGAAATTTTCAATTGAATACACGTTGACTTGCATTGGTCTATAGGATTCTCATCTACCTATATCCATATCCCCTCTTGTTTGGACTTAGAAATTTTCAATTGAATACACGTTGACTTGCATTGGTCTATAGGATTCTCATCTACCTATATCCACATCCCCTCTTGTTTGGACTTAGAAATTTTCAATTGAATACACGTTGACTTGCATTGGTCTATAGGATTCTCATCTACCTATATCCACATCCCCTCTTGTTTGGACTTAGAAATTTTCAATTGAATACACGTTGACTTGCATTGGTCTATAGGATTCTGATCTACCTATATCTACATCCCCTCTTTGGACTTAGAAATTTTCAATTGAATACACGTTGACTTGCATTGGTCTATAGGATTCTCATCTACCTATATCCACATCCCCTCTTGTTTGGACTTAGAAATTTTCAATTGAATACACGTTGACTTGCATTGGTCTATAGGATTCTCATCTACCTATATCCACATCCCCTCTTGTTTGGACTTAGAAATTTTCAATTGAATACACGTTGACTTGCATTGGTCTATAGGATTCTCATCTACCTATATCTACATCCCCTCTTGTTTGGACTTAGAAATTTTCAATTGAATACACGTTGACTTGCATTGCTCTATAGGATTCTCATCTACCTATATCCACATCCCCTCTTGTTTGGACTTAGAAATTTTCAATTGAATACACGTTGACTTGCATTGGTCTATAGGATTCTGATCTACCTATATCTACATCCCCTCTTTGGACTTAGAAATTTTCAATTGAATACACGTTGACTTGCATTGGTCTATAGGATTCTCATCTACCTATATCCACATCCCCTCTTGTTTGGACTTAGAAATTTTCAATTGAATACACGTTGACTTGCATTGGTCTATAGGATTCTCATCTACCTATATCCACATCCCCTCTTGTTTGGACTTAGAAATTTTCAATTGAATACACGTTGACTTGCATTGGTCTATAGGATTCTCATCTACCTATATCCACATCCCCTGTTGTTTGGACTTAGAAATTTTACATTGAATACACGTTGACTTGCATTGGTCTATAGGATTCTCATCTACCTATATCCACATCCCCTGTTGTTTGGACTTAGAAATTTTACATTGAATACACGTTGACTTGCATTGGTCTATAGGATTCTCATCTACCTATATCCACATCCCCTCTTGTTTGGACTTAGAAATTTTCATTTGAATACACGTTGACTTGCATTGGTCTATAGGATTCTCATCTACCTATATCGACATCCCCTCTTGTTTGGACTTAGAAATTTTCAATTGAATACACGTTGACTTGCATTGGTCTATAGGATTCTCATCTACCTATATCCACATCCCCTCTTGTTTGGACTTAGAAATTTTCAATTGAATACACGTTGACTTGCATTGGTCTATAGGATTCTCATCTACCTATATCGACATCCCCTCTTGTTTGGACTTAGAAATTTTCAATTGAATACACGTTGACTTGCATTGGTCTATAGGATTCTCATCTACCTATATCCACATCCCCTGTTGTTTGGACTTAGAAATTTTCAATTGAATACACGTTGACTTGCATTGGTCTATAGGATTCTCATCTACCTATATCCACATCCCCTCTTGTTTGGACTTAGAAATTTTCAATTGAATACACGTTGACTTGCATTGGTCTATAGGATTCTCATCTACCTATATCGACATCCCCTGTTGTTTGGACTTAGAAATTTTCAATTGAATACACGTTGACTTGCATTGTCTATAGGATTCTCATCTACCTATATCCACATCCCCTCTTGTTTGGACTTAGAAATTTTCAATTGAATACACGTTGACTTGCATTGGTCTATAGGATTCTCATCTACCTATATCCACATCCCCTCTTGTTTGGACTTAGAAATTTTCAATTGAATACACGTTGACTTGCATTGGTCTATAGGATTCTCATCTACCTATATCCACATCCCCTGTTGTTTGGACTTAGAAATTTTCAATTGAATACACGTTGACTTGCATTGGTCTATAGTATTCTCATCTACCTATATCCACATCCCCTCTTGTTTGGACTTAGAAATTTTCAATTGAATACACGTTGACTTGCATTGGTCTATAGGATTCTAATCTACCAATATCTACATCCCCTGTTGTTTGGACTTAGAAATTTTCAATTGAATACACGTTGACTTGCATTGGTCTATAGCATTCTGATCTACCTATATCCACATCCCCTCTTGTTTGGACTTAGAAATTTTCAATTGAATACACGTTGACTTGCATTGGTCTATAGGATTCTCATCTACCTATATCCACATCCCCTCTTGTTTGGACTTAGAAATTTTCAATTGAATACACGTTGACTTGCATTGGTCTATAGGATTCTCATCTACCTATATCCACATCCCCTCTTGTTTGGACTTAGAAATTTTCAATTGAATACACGTTGACTTGCATTGGTCTATAGGATTCTCATCTACCTATATCCACATCCCCTCTTGTTTGGACTTAGAAATTTTCAATTGAATACACGTTTACTTGCATTGGTCTATAGGATTCTCATCTACCTATATCCACATCCCCTCTTGTTTGGACTTAGAAATTTTCAATTGAATACACGTTGACTTGCATTGGTCTATAGGATTCTCATCTACCTATATCCACATCCCCTCTTGTTTGGACTTAGAAATTTTCAATTGAATACACGTTGACTTGCATTGGTCTATAGGATTCTCATCTACCTATATCCACATCCCCTGTTGTTTGGACTTAGAAATTTTCAATTGAATACACGTTGACTTGCATTGGTCTATAGGATTCTCATCTACCTATATCCACATCCCCTCTTGTTTGGACTTAGAAATTTTCAATTGAATACACGTTGACTTGCATTGGTCTATAGGATTCTCATCTACCTATATCCACATCCCCTCTTGTTTGGACTTAGAAATTTTCAATTGAATACACGTTGACTTGCATTGGTCTATAGGATTCTCATTTACCTATATCCACATCCCCTCTTGTTTGGACTTAGAAATTTTCAATTGAATACACGTTGACTTGCATTGGTCTATAGGATTCTCATCTACCTATATCCACATCCCCTCTTGTTTGGACTTAGAAATTTTCAATTGAATACACGTTGACTTGCATTGGTCTATAGGATTCTCATTTACCTAAATCCACATCCCCTCTTGTTTGGACTTAGAAATTTTCAATTGAATACACGTTCACTTGCATTGGTCTATAGGATTCTCATCTACCTATATCCACATCCCCTCTTGTTTGGACTTAGAAATTTTCAATTGAATACACGTTGACTTGCATTGGTCTATAGGATTCTCATCTACCTATATCCACATCCCCTCTTGTTTGGACTTAGAAATTTTCAATTGAATACACGTTGACTTGCATTGGTCTATAGGATTCTCATCTACCTATATCCACATCCCCTCTTGTTTGGACTTAGAAATTTTCAATTGAATACACGTTGACTTGCATTGGTCTATAGGATTCTCATCTACCTATATCCACATCCCCTCTTGTTTGGACTTAGAAATTTTCAATTGAATACACGTTGACTTGCATTGGTCTATAGGATTCTCATCTACCTATATCCACATCCCCTCTTGTTTGGACTTAGAAATTTTCAATTGAATACACGTTGACTTGCATTGGTCTATAGGATTCTCATCTACCTATATCCACATCCCCTCTTGTTTGGACTTAGAAATTTTCAATTGAATACACGTTGACTTGCATTGGTCTATAGGATTCTCATCTACCTATATCCACATCCCCTCTTGTTTGGACTTAGAAATTTTCAATTGAATACACGTTGACTTGCATTGGTCTATAGGATTCTCATCTACCTATATCCTCATCCCCTCTTGTTTGGACTTAGAAATTTTCAATTGAATACACGTTGACTTGCATTGGTCTATAGGATTCTCATCTACCTATATCCACATCCCCTCTTGTTTGGACTTAGAAATTTTCAATTGAATACACGTTGACTTGCATTGGTCTATAGGATTCTCATCTACCTATATCCACATCCCCTCTTGTTTGGACTTAGAAATTTTCAATTGAATACACGTTGACTTGCATTGGTCTATAGGATTCTCATCTACCTATATCCTCATCCCCTCTTGTTTGGACTTAGAAATTTTCAATTGAATACACGTTGACTTGCATTGGTCTATAGGATTCTCATCTACCTATATCCACATCCCCTCTTGTTTGGACTTAGAAATTTTCAATTGAATACACGTTGACTTGCATTGGTCTATAGGATTCTCATCTACCTATATCCACATCCCCTCTTGTTTGGACTTAGAAATTTTCAATTGAATACACGTTGACTTGCATTGGTCTATAGGATTCTCATCTACCTATATCGACATCCCCTCTTGTTTGGACTTAGAAATTTTCAATTGAATACACGTTGACTTGCATTGGTCTATAGGATTCTCATCTACCTATATCCACATCCCCTCTTGTTTGGACTTAGAAATTTTCAATTAAATACACGTTGACTTGCATTGGTCTATAGGATTCTATTCTACCTATATCCACATCCCCTGTTGTTTGGACTTAGAAATTTTCAATTGAATACACGTTGACTTGCATTGGTCTATAGGATTCTCATCTACCTATATCCACATCCCCTCTTGTTTGGACTTAGAAATTTTCAATTGAATACACGTTGACTTGCATTGGTCTATAGGATTCTTATCTACCTATATCTACATCCCCTCTTGTTTGGACTTAGAAATTTTCAATTGAATACACGTTGACTTGCATTGGTCTATAGGATTCTGATCTACCTATATCCACATCCCCTGTTGTTTGGACTTAGAAATTTTCAATTGAATACACGTTGACTTGCATTGGTCTATAGGATTCTCATCTACCTATATCCACATCCCCTCTTGTTTGGACTTAGAAATTTTCAATTGAATACACGTTGACTTGCATTGGTCTATAGGATTCTTATCTACCTATATCTACATCCCCTCTTGTTTGGACTTAGAAATTTTCAATTGAATACACGTTGACTTGCATTGGTCTATAGGATTCTCATCTACCTATATCCACATCCCCTCTTGTTTGGACTTAGAAATTTTCAATTGAATACACGTTGACTTGCATTGGTCTATAGGATTCTCATCTACCTATATCCACATCCCCTCTTGTTTGGACTTAGAAATTTTCAATTGAATACACGTTGACTTGCATTGGTCTATAGGATTCTCATTTACCTATATCCACATCCCCTCTTGTTTGGACTTAGAAATTTTCAATTGAATACACGTTGACTTGCATTGGTCTATAGGATTCTCATCTACCTATATCCACATCCCCTCTTGTTTGGACTTAGAAATTTTCAATTGAATACACGTTGACTTGCATTGGTCTATAGGATTCTCATCTACCTATATCCACATCCCCTCTTGTTTGGACTTAGAAATTTTCAATTGAATACACGTTCACTTGCATTGGTCTATAGGATTCTCATTTACCTAAATCCACATCCCCTCTTGTTTGGACTTAGAAATTTTCAATTGAATACACGTTGACTTGCATTGGTCTATAGGATTCTCATCTACCTATATCCACATCCCCTCTTGTTTGGACTTAGAAATTTTCAATTGAATACACGTTGACTTGCATTGGTCTATAGGATTCTCATCTACCTATATCCACATCCCCTCTTGTTTGGACTTAGAAATTTTCAATTGAATACACGTTGACTTGCATTGGTCTATAGGATTCTCATTTACCTAAATCCACATCCCCTCTTGTTTGGACTTAGAAATTTTCAATTGAATACACGTTCACTTGCATTGGTCTATAGGATTCTCATCTACCTATATCCACATCCCCTCTTGTTTGGACTTAGAAATTTTCAATTGAATACACGTTGACTTGCATTGGTCTATAGGATTCTCATCTACCTATATCCACATCCCCTCTTGTTTGGACTTAGAAATTTTCAATTGAATACACGTTGACTTGCATTGGTCTATAGGATTCTCATCTACCTATATCCACATCCCCTCTTGTTTGGACTTAGAAATTTTCAATTGAATACACGTTGACTTGCATTGGTCTATAGGATTCTCATCTACCTATATCCACATCCCCTCTTGTTTGGACTTAGAAATTTTCAATTGAATACACGTTGACTTGCATTGGTCTATAGGATTCTCATCTACCTATATCCACATCCCCTCTTGTTTGGACTTAGAAATTTTCAATTGAATACACGTTGACTTGCATTGGTCTATAGGATTCTCATCTACCTATATCCACATCCCCTCTTGTTTGGACTTAGAAATTTTCAATTGAATACACGTTGACTTGCATTGGTCTATAGGATTCTCATCTACCTATATCCACATCCCCTCTTGTTTGGACTTAGAAATTTTCAATTGAATACACGTTGACTTGCATTGGTCTATAGGATTCTCATCTACCTATATCCTCATCCCCTCTTGTTTGGACTTAGAAATTTCCAATTGAATACACGTTGACTTGCATTGGTCTATAGGATTCTCATCTACCTATATCCACATCCCCTCTTGTTTGGACTTAGAAATTTTCAATTGAATACACGTTGACTTGCATTGGTCTATAGGATTCTCATCTACCTATATCCACATCCCCTCTTGTTTGGACTTAGAAATTTTCAATTGAATACACGTTGACTTGCATTGGTCTATAGGATTCTCATCTACCTATATCCTCATCCCCTCTTGTTTGGACTTAGAAATTTTCAATTGAATACACGTTGACTTGCATTGGTCTATAGGATTCTCATCTACCTATATCCACATCCCCTCTTGTTTGGACTTAGAAATTTTCAATTGAATACACGTTGACTTGCATTGGTCTATAGGATTCTCATCTACCTATATCCACATCCCCTCTTGTTTGGACTTAGAAATTTTCAATTGAATACACGTTGACTTGCATTGGTCTATAGGATTCTCATCTACCTATATCCACATCCCCTCTTGTTTGGACTTAGAAATTTTCAATTGAATACACGTTGACTTGCATTGGTCTATAGGATTCTCATCTACCTATATCCACATCCCCTCTTGTTTGGACTTAGAAATTTTCAATTAAATACACGTTGACTTGCATTGGTCTATAGGATTCTATTCTACCTATATCCACATCCCCTGTTGTTTGGACTTAGAAATTTTCAATTGAATACACGTTGACTTGCATTGGTCTATAGGATTCTCATCTACCTATATCCACATCCCCTCTTGTTTGGACTTAGAAATTTTCAATTGAATACACGTTGACTTGCATTGGTCTATAGGATTCTTATCTACCTATATCTACATCCCCTCTTGTTTGGACTTAGAAATTTTCAATTGAATACACGTTGACTTGCATTGGTCTATAGGATTCTGATCTACCTATATCCACATCCCCTGTTGTTTGGACTTAGAAATTTTCAATTGAATACACGTTGACTTGCATTGGTCTATAGGATTCTCATCTACCTATATCCACATCCCCTCTTGTTTGGACTTAGAAATTTTCAATTGAATACACGTTGACTTGCATTGGTCTATAGGATTCTGATCTACCTATATCCACATCCCCTCTTGTTTGGACTTAGAAATTTTCAATTGAATACACGTTGACTTGCATTGGTCTATAGGATTCTCATCTACCTATATCCACATCCCCTCTTGTTTGGACTTAGAAATTTTCAATTGAATACACGTTGACTTGCATTGGTCTATAGGATTCTCATTTACCTATATCCACATCCCCTCTTGTTTGGACTTAGAAATTTTCAATTGAATACACGTTGACTTGCATTGGTCTATAGGATTCTCATCTACCTATATCCACATCCCCTCTTGTTTGGACTTAGAAATTTTCAATTGAATACACGTTGACTTGCATTGGTCTATAGGATTCTCATTTACCTAAATCCACATCCCCTCTTGTTTGGACTTAGAAATTTTCAATTGAATACACGTTCACTTGCATTGGTCTATAGGATTCTCATCTACCTATATCCACATCCCCTCTTGTTTGGACTTAGAAATTTTCAATTGAATACACGTTGACTTGCATTGGTCTATAGGATTCTCATCTACCTATATCCACATCCCCTCTTGTTTGGACTTAGAAATTTTCAATTGAATACACGTTGACTTGCATTGGTCTATAGGATTCTCATCTACCTATATCCACATCCCCTCTTGTTTGGACTTAGAAATTTTCAATTGAATACACGTTGACTTGCATTGGTCTATAGGATTCTCATCTACCTATATCCACATCCCCTCTTGTTTGGACTTAGAAATTTTCAATTGAATACTCGTTGACTTGCATTGGTCTATAGGATTCTCATCTACCTATATCCACATCCCCTCTTGTTTGGACTTAGAAATTTTCAATTGAATACACGTTGACTTGCATTGGTCTATAGGATTCTCATCTACCTATATCCACATCCCCTCTTGTTTGGACTTAGAAATTTTCAATTGAATACACGTTGACTTGCATTGGTCTATAGGATTCTCATCTACCTATATCCACATCCCCTCTTGTTTGGACTTAGAAATTTTCAATTGAATACACGTTGACTTGCATTGGTCTATAGGATTCTCATCTACCTATATCCACATCCCCTCTTGTTTGGACTTAGAAATTTTCAATTAAATACACGTTGACTTGCATTGGTCTATAGGATTCTATTCTACCTATATCCACATCCCCTGTTGTTTGGACTTAGAAATTTTCAATTGAATACACGTTGACTTGCATTGGTCTATAGGATTCTCATCTACCTATATCCACATCCCCTCTTGTTTGGACTTAGAAATTTTCAATTGAATACACGTTGACTTGCATTGGTCTATAGGATTCTCATCTACCTATATCCACATCCCCTCTTGTTTGGACTTGGAAATTTTCAATTGAATACACGTTGACTTGCATTGGTCTATAGGATTCTCATCTACCTATATCTACATCCCCTCTTGTTTGGACTTAGAAATTTTCAATTGAATACACGTTGACTTGCATTGCTCTATAGGATTCTCATCTACCTATATCCACATCCCCTCTTGTTTGGACTTAGAAATTTTCAATTGAATACACGTTGACTTGCATTGGTCTATAGGATTCTGATCTACCTATATCTACATCCCCTCTTTGGACTTAGAAATTTTCAATTGAATACACGTTGACTTGCATTGGTCTATAGGATTCTCATCTACCTATATCCACATCCCCTCTTGTTTGGACTTAGAAATTTTCAATTGAATACACGTTGACTTGCATTGGTCTATAGGATTCTCATCTACCTATATCCACATCCCCTCTTGTTTGGACTTAGAAATTTTCAATTGAATACACGTTGACTTGCATTGGTCTATAGGATTCTCATCTACCTATATCCACATCCCCTGTTGTTTGGACTTAGAAATTTTACATTGAATACACGTTGACTTGCATTGGTCTATAGGATTCTCATCTACCTATATCCACATCCCCTGTTGTTTGGACTTAGAAATTTTACATTGAATACACGTTGACTTGCATTGGTCTATAGGATTCTCATCTACCTATATCCACATCCCCTCTTGTTTGGACTTAGAAATTTTCATTTGAATACACGTTGACTTGCATTGGTCTATAGGATTCTCATCTACCTATATCGACATCCCCTCTTGTTTGGACTTAGAAATTTTCAATTGAATACACGTTGACTTGCATTGGTCTATAGGATTCTCATCTACCTATATCCACATCCCCTCTTGTTTGGACTTAGAAATTTTCAATTGAATACACGTTGACTTGCATTGGTCTATAGGATTCTCATCTACCTATATCGACATCCCCTCTTGTTTGGACTTAGAAATTTTCAATTGAATACACGTTGACTTGCATTGGTCTATAGGATTCTCATCTACCTATATCCACATCCCCTCTTGTTTGGACTTAGAAATTTTCAATTGAATACACGTTGACTTGCATTGGTCTATAGGATTCTCATCTACCTATATCCACATCCCCTCTTGTTTGGACTTAGAAATTTTCAATTGAATACACGTTGACTTGCATTGGTCTATAGGATTCTCATCTACCTATATCCACATCCCCTCTTGTTTGGACTTAGAAATTTTCAATTGAATACACGTTGACTTGCATTGGTCTATAGGATTCTCATCTACCTATATCCACATCCCCTCTTGTTTGGACTTAGAAATTTTCAATTGAATACACGTTGACTTGCATTGGTCTATAGGATTCTCATCTACCTATATCCACATCCCCTCTTGTTTGGACTTAGAAATTTTCAATTGAATACACGTTGACTTGCATTGGTCTATAGGATTCTCATCTACCTATATCCACATCCCCTGTTGTTTGGACTTAGAAATTTTCAATTGAATACACGTTGACTTGCATTGGTCTATAGTATTCTCATCTACCTATATCCACATCCCCTCTTGTTTGGACTTAGAAATTTTCAATTGAATACACGTTGACTTGCATTGGTCTATAGGATTCTAATCTACCAATATCCACATCCCCTGTTGTTTGGACTTAGAAATTTTCAATTGAATACACGTTGACTTGCATTGGTCTATAGCATTCTGATCTACCTATATCCACATCCCCTCTTGTTTGGACTTAGAAATTTTCAATTGAATACACGTTGACTTGCATTGGTCTATAGGATTCTCATCTACCTATATCCACATCCCCTCTTGTTTGGACTAAAAAATTTTCAATTGAATACACGTTGACTTGCATTGGTCTATAGGATTCTCATTTACCTATATCCACATCCCCTCTTGTTTGGACTTAGAAATTTTCAATTGAATACACGTTGACTTGCATTGGTCTATAGGATTCTCATCTACCTATATCCACATCCCCTCTTGTTTGGACTTAGAAATTTTCAATTGAATACACGTTGACTTGCATTGGTCTATAGGATTCTCATCTACCTATATCCACATCCCCTCTTGTTTGGACTTAGAAATTTTCAATTGAATACACGTTGACTTGCCTTGGTCTATAGGATTCTCATCTACCTATATCCACATCCCCTCTTGTTTGGACTTAGAAATTTTCAATTGAATACACGTTGACTTGCATTGCTCTATAGGATTCTCATCTACCTATATCCACATCCCCTCTTGTTTGGACTTAGAAATTTTCAATTGAATACACGTTGACTTGCATTGGTCTATAGGATTCTCATCTACCTAAATCCACATCCCCTGTTGTTTGGACTTAGAAATTTTCAATTGAATACACGTTGACTTGCATTGGTCTATAGGATTCTCATCTACCTAAATCCACATCCCCTGTTGTTTGGACTTAGAAATTTTCAATTGAATACACGTTGACTTGCATTGGTCTATAGGATTCTCATATACCTATATCCACATCCCCTCTTGTTTGGACTTAGAAATTTTCAATTGAATACACGTTGACTTGCCTTGGTCTATAGGATTCTCATCTACCTATATCCACATCCCCTCTTGTTTGGACTTAGAAATTTTCAATTGAATACACGTTGACTTGCATTGCTCTATAGGATTCTCATCTACCTATATCCACATCCCCTCTTGTTTGGACTTAGAAATTTTCAATTGAATACACGTTGACTTGCATTGGTCTATAGGATTCTCATCTACCTAAATCCACATCCCCTGTTGTTTGGACTTAGAAATTTTCAATTGAATACACGTTGACTTGCATTGGTCTATAGGATTCTCATCTACCTAAATCCACATCCCCTGTTGTTTGGACTTAGAAATTTTCAATTGAATACACGTTGACTTGCATTGGTCTATAGGATTCTCATATACCTATATCCACATCCTTTCTTGTTTGGACTTAGAAATTTTCAATTGAATACACGTTGACTTGCATTGGTCTATAGGATTCTCATCTACCTATATCGACATCCCCTCTTGTTTGGACTTAGAAATTTTCAATTGAATACACGTTGACTTGCATTGGTCTATAGGATTCTCATCTACCTATATCCTCATCCCCTGTTGTTTGGACTTAGAAATTTTCAATTGAATACACGTTGACTTGCATTGGTCTATAGGATTCTCATCTACCTATATCCACATCCCCTCTTGTTTGGACTTAGAAATTTTCAATTGAATACACGTTGACTTGCATTGGTCTATAGGATTCTCATCTACCTATATCCACATCCCCTCTTGTTTGGACTTAGAAATTTTCAATTGAATACACGTTGACTTGCATTGGTCTATAGGATTCCCATCTACCTATATCCACATCCCCTCTTGTTTGGACTTAGAAATTTTCAATTGAATACACGTTGACTTGCATTGGTCTATAGGATTCTCATCTACCTATATCTACATACCCTTTTGTTTGGACTTAGAAATTTTCAATTGAATACACGTTGACTTGCATTGGTCTATAGGATTCTCATCTACCTATATCCACCTCCCCTCTTGTTTGGACTTAGAAATTTTCATTTGAATACACGTTGACTTGCATTGGTCTATAGGATTCTCATCTACCTATATCCACATCCCCTCTTGTTTGGACTATGAAATTTTCAATTGAATACACGTTGACTTGCATTGGTCTATAGGATTCCCATCTACCTATATCCACATCCCCTCTTGTTTGGACTTAGAAATTTTCAATTGAATACACGTTGACTTGCATTGGTCTATAGGATTCTCATCTACCTATATCTACATACCCTTTTGTTTGGACTTAGAAATTTTCAATTGAATACACGTTGACTTGCATTGGTCTATAGGATTCTGATCTACCTATATCCACATCCCCTGTTGTTTGGACTTAGAAATTTTCAATTGAATACACGTTGACTTGCATTGGTCTATAGGATTCTCATCTACCTATATCCACATCCCCTCTTGTTTGGACTTAGAAATTTTCAATTGAATACACGTTGACTTGCATTGGTCTATAGGATTCTGATCTACCTATATCCACATCCCCTCTTGTTTGGACTTAGAAATTTTCAATTGAATACACGTTGACTTGCATTGGTCTATAGGATTCTCATCTACCTATATCCACATCCCCTCTTGTTTGGACTTAGAAATTTTCAATTGAATACACGTTGACTTGCATTGGTCTATAGGATTCCCATCTACCTATATCCACATCCCCTCTTGTTTGGACTTAGAAATTTTCAATTGAATACACGTTGACTTGCATTGGTCTATAGGATTCTCATCTACCTATATCTACATACCCTTTTGTTTGGACTTAGAAATTTTCAATTGAATACACGTTGACTTGCATTGGTCTATAGGATTCTCATCTACCTATATCCACATCCCCTCTTGTTTGGACTTAGAAATTTTCAATTGAATACACGTTGACTTGCATTGGTCTATAGGATTCTCATCTACCTATATCCACATCCCCTCTTGTTTGGACTTAGAAATTTTCAATTGAATACACGTTGACTTGCATTGGTCTATAGGATTCTCATCTACCTATATCCACATCCCCTCTTGTTTGGACTTAGAAATTTTCAATTGAATACACGTTGACTTGCATTGGTCTATAGGATTCCCATCTACCTATATCCACATCCCCTCTTGTTTGGACTTAGAAATTTTCAATTGAATACACGTTGACTTGCATTGGTCTATAGGATTCTGATCTACCTATATCCACATCCCCTCTTGTTTGGACTTAGAAATTTTCAATTGAATACACGTTGACTTGCATTGGTCTATAGGATTCTCATCTACCTATATCCACATCCCCTCTTGTTTGGACTTAGAAATTTTCAATTGAATACACGTTGACTTGCATTGGTCTATAGGATTCTGATCTACCTATATCCACATCCCCTCTTGTTTGGACTTAGAAATTTTCAATTGAATACACGTTGACTTGCATTGGTCTATAGGATTCTCATCTACCTATATCCACATCCCCTCTTGTTTGGACTTAGAAATTTTCAATTGAATACACGTTGACTTGCATTGGTCTATAGGATTCTGATCTACCTATATCCACATCCCCTCTTGTTTGGACTTAGAAATTTTCAATTGAATACACGTTGACTTGCATTGGTCTATAGGATTCTCATCTACCTATATCCACATCCCCTCTTGTTTGGACTTAGAAATTTTCAATTGAATACACGTTGACTTGCATTGGTCTATAGGATTCCCATCTACCTATATCCACATCCCCTCTTGTTTGGACTTAGAAATTTTCAATTGAATACACGTTGACTTGCATTGGTCTATAGGATTCTCATCTACCTATATCTACATACCCTTTTGTTTGGACTTAGAAATTTTCAATTGAATACACGTTGACTTGCATTGGTCTATAGGATTCTCATCTACCTATATCCACATCCCCTCTTGTTTGGACTTAGAAATTTTCAATTGAATACACGTTGACTTGCATTGATCTATAGGATTCTCATCTACCTATATCTACATACCCTTTTGTTTGGACTTAGAAATTTTCAATTGAATACACGTTGACTTGCATTGGTCTATAGGATTCTCATCTACCTATATCCACATCCCCTCTTGTTTGGACTTAGAAATTTTCAATTGAATACACGTTGACTTGCATTGGTCTATAGGATTCTGATCTACCTATATCCACATCCCCTCTTGTTTGGACTTAGAAATTTTCAATTGAATACACGTTGACTTGCATTGGTCTATAGGATTCTCATCTACCTATATCCACATCCCCTCTTGTTTGGACTTAGAAATTTTCAATTGAATACACGTTGACTTGCATTGGTCTATAGGATTCCCATCTACCTATATCCACATCCCCTCTTGTTTGGACTTAGAAATTTTCAATTGAATACACGTTGACTTGCATTGGTCTATAGGATTCTCATCTACCTATATCTACATACCCTTTTGTTTGGACTTAGAAATTTTCAATTGAATACACGTTGACTTGCATTGGTCTATAGGATTCTCATCTACCTATATCCACCTCCCCTCTTGTTTGGACTTAGAAATTTTCATTTGAATACACGTTGACTTGCATTGGTCTATAGGATTCTCATCTACCTATATCCACATCCCCTCTTGTTTGGACTTAGAAATTTTCAATTGAATACACGTTGACTTGCATTGGTCTATAGGATTCTCATCTACCTATATCCACATGCCCTCTTGTTTGGACTTAGAAATTTTCAATTGAATACACGTTGACTTGCATTGATCTATAGGATTCTCATCTACCTATATCTACATCCCCTCTTGTTTGGACTTAGAAATTTTCAATTGAATACACGTTGACTTGCATTGGTCTATAGGATTCTCATCTACCTATATCTACATCCCCTCTTGTTTGGACTTAGAAATTTTCAATTGAATACACGTTGACTTGCATTGGTCTATAGCATTCTCATCTACCTATATCAACATCCCCTCTTGTTTGGACTTAGAAATTTTCAATTGAATACACGTTGACTTGCATTGGTCTATAGGATTCTCATCTACCTATATCCACATCCCCTGTTGTTTGGACTTAGAAATTTTCAATTGAATACACGTTGACTTGCATTGGTCTATAGGATTCTCATCTACCTATATCCACATCCCCTGTTGTTTGGACTTAGAAATTTTCAATTGAATACACGTTGACTTGCATTGGTCTATAGGATTCTCATCTACCTATATCCACATCCCCTCTTGTTTGGACTTAGAAATTTTCAATTGAATACACGTTGACTTGCATTGGTCTATAGGATTCTGATCTACCTATATCCACATCCCCTGTTGTTTGGACTTAGAAATTTTCAATTGAATACACGTTGACTTGCATTGGTCTATAGGATTCTCATCTACCTATATCCACATCCCCTCTTGTTTGGACTTAGAAATTTTCAATTGAATACACGTTGACTTGCATTGGTCTATAGGATTCTCATCTACCTATATCCACATCCCCTCTTGTTTGGACTTAGAAATTTTCAATTGAATACACGTTGACTTGCATTGGTCTATAGGATTCCCATCTACCTATATCCACATCCCCTCTTGTTTGGACTTAGAAATTTTCAATTGAATACACGTTGACTTGCATTGGTCTATAGGATTCTCATCTACCTATATCTACATACCCTTTTGTTTGGACTTAGAAATTTTCAATTGAATACACGTTGACTTGCATTGGTCTATAGGATTCTCATCTACCTATATCCACATCCCCTCTTGTTTGGACTTAGAAATTTTCAATTGAATACACGTTGACTTGCATTGGTCTATAGGATTCTGATCTACCTATATCCACATCCCCTCTTGTTTGGACTTAGAAATTTTCAATTGAATACACGTTGACTTGCATTGGTCTATAGGATTCTCATCTACCTATATCCACATCCCCTCTTGTTTGGACTTAGAAATTTTCAATTGAATACACGTTGACTTGCATTGGTCTATAGGATTCCCATCTACCTATATCCACATCCCCTCTTGTTTGGACTTAGAAATTTTCAATTGAATACACGTTGACTTGCATTGGTCTATAGGATTCTCATCTACCTATATCTACATACCCTTTTGTTTGGACTTAGAAATTTTCAATTGAATACACGTTGACTTGCATTGGTCTATAGGATTCTCATCTACCTATATCCACCTCCCCTCTTGTTTGGACTTAGAAATTTTCATTTGAATACACGTTGACTTGCATTGGTCTATAGGATTCTCATCTACCTATATCCACATCCCCTCTTGTTTGGACTTAGAAATTTTCAATTGAATACACGTTGACTTGCATTGGTCTATAGGATTCTCATCTACCTATATCCACATGCCCTCTTGTTTGGACTTAGAAATTTTCAATTGAATACACGTTGACTTGCATTGATCTATAGGATTCTCATCTACCTATATCTACATCCCCTCTTGTTTGGACTTAGAAATTTTCAATTGAATACACGTTGACTTGCATTGGTCTATAGGATTCTCATCTACCTATATCTACATCCCCTCTTGTTTGGACTTAGAAATTTTCAATTGAATACACGTTGACTTGCATTGGTCTATAGCATTCTCATCTACCTATATCAACATCCCCTCTTGTTTGGACTTAGAAATTTTCAATTGAATACACGTTGACTTGCATTGGTCTATAGGATTCTCATCTACCTATATCCACATCCCCTGTTGTTTGGACTTAGAAATTTTCAATTGAATACACGTTGACTTGCATTGGTCTATAGGATTCTCATCTACCTATATCCACATCCCCTGTTGTTTGGACTTAGAAATTTTCAATTGAATACACGTTGACTTGCATTGGTCTATAGGATTCTCATCTACCTATATCCACATCCCCTCTTGTTTGGACTTAGAAATTTTCAATTGAATACACGTTGACTTGCATTGGTCTATAGGATTCTGATCTACCTATATCCACATCCCCTGTTGTTTGGACTTAGAAATTTTCAATTGAATACACGTTGACTTGCATTGGTCTATAGGATTCTCATCTACCTATATCCACATCCCCTCTTGTTTGGACTTAGAAATTTTCAATTGAATACACGTTGACTTGCATTGGTTTATAGGATTCTCATCTACCTATATCCACATCCCCTCTTGTTTGGACTTAGAAATTTTCAATTGAATACACGTTGACTTGCATTGGTCTATAGGATTCTCATCTACCTATATCCACATCCCCTCTTGTTTGGACTTAGAAATTTTCAATTGAATACACGTTGACTTGCATTGGTCTATAGGATTCTCATCTACCTATATCCACATCCCCTCTTGTTTGGACTTAGAAATTTTCAATTGAATACACGTTGACTTGCATTGGTCTATAGGATTCTCATCTACCTATATCCACATCCCCTCTTGTTTGGACTTAGAAATTTTCAATTGAATACACGTTGACTTGCATTGGTTTATAGGATTCTCATCTACCTATATCCACATCCCCTCTTGTTTGGACTTAGAAATTTTCAATTGAATACACGTTGACTTGCATTGGTCTATAGGATTCTCATCTACCTATATCCACATCCCCTCTTGTTTGGACTTAGAAATTTTCAATTGAATACACGTTGACTTGCATTGGTCTATAGGATTCTCATCTACCTATATCCACATCCCCTCTTGTTTGGACTTAGAAATTTTCAATTGAATACACGTTCACTTTTAGGATTCTATTCTACTTTTATACTTGTTCCTCTTCTTGCTTTTGCTTTTATTTAGAAATTTTAGGATTCTATTCTACTTTTATACTTGTTCCTCTTCTTGCTTTTGCTTTTATTTAGAAATTTTAGGATTCTATTCTACTTTTATACTTGTTCCTCTTCTTGCTTTTGCTTTTATTTAGAAATTTTAGGATTCTATTCTACTTTTATACTTGTTCCTCTTCTTGCTTTTGCTTTTATTTAGAAATTTTAGGATTCTATTCTACTTTTATACTTGTTCCTCTTCTTGCTTTTGCTTTTATTTAGAAATTTTAGGATTCTATTCTACTTTTATACTTGTTCCTCTTCTTGCTTTTGCTTTTATTTAGAAATTTTAGGATTCTATTCTACTTTTATACTTTTTCCTCTTCTTGCTTTTGCTTTTATTTAGAAATTTTAGGATTCTATTCTACTTTTATACTTGTTCCTCTTCTTGCTTTTGCTTTTATTTAGAAATTTTAGGATTCTATTCTACTTTTATACTTGTTCCTCTTCTTGCTTTTGCTTTTATTTAGAAATTTTAGGATTCTATTCTACTTTTATACTTGTTCATCTTCTTGCTTTTGCTTTTATTTAGAAATTTTAGGATTCTATTCTACTTTTATACTTGTTCCTCTTCTTGCTTTTGCTTTTATTTAGAAATTTTAGGATTCTATTCTACTTTTATACTTGTTCATCTTCTTGCTTTTGCTTTTATTTAGAAATTTTAGGATTCTATTCTACTTTTATACTTGTTCCTCTTCTTGCTTTTGCTTTTATTTAGAAATTTTAGGATTCTATTCTACTTTTATACTTGTTCATCTTCTTGCTTTTGCTTTTATTTAGAAATTTTAGGATTCTATTCTACTTTTATACTTGTTCCTCTTCTTGCTTTTGCTTTTATTTAGAAATTTTAGGATTCTAATCTACTTTTATACTTGTTCCTCTTCTTCCTTTTGCTTTTATTTAGAAATTTTAGGATTCTATTCTACTTTTATACTTGTTCCTCTTCTTCCTTTTGCTTTTATTTAGAAATTTTATGATTCTATTCTACTTTTATACTTGTTCCTCTTCTTGCTTTTGCTTTTATTTAGAAATTTTATGATTCTATTCTACTTTTATACTTGTTCCTCTTCTTGCTTTTGCTTTTATTTAGAAATTTTAGGATTCTAATCTACTTTTATACTTGTTCCTCTTCTTCCTTTTGCTTTTATTTAGAAATTTTAGGATTCTAATCTACTTTTATACTTGTTCCTCTTCTTGCTTTTGCTTTTATTTAGAAATTTTAGGATTCTATTCTACTTTTATACTTGTTCATCTTCTTCCTTTTGCTTTTATTTAGAAATTTTAGGATTCTATTCTACTTTTATACTTGTTCCTCTTCTTGCTTTTGCTTTTACCTAGAAATTTTAGGATTCTATTCTACTTTTATACTTGTTCCTCTTCTTGCTTTTGCTTTTATTTAGAAATTTTAGGATTCTATTCTACTTTTATACTTGTTCCTCTTCTTCCTTTTGCTTTTATTTAGAAATTTTAGGATTCTATTCTACTTTTATACTTGTTCCTCTTCTTGCTTTTGCTTTTACCTAGAAATTTTAGGATTCTATTCTACTTTTATACTTGTTCCTCTTCTTGCTTTTGCTTTTACCTAGAAATTTTAGGATTCTATTCTACTTTTATACTTGTTCCTCTTCTTCCTTTTGCTTTTATTTAGAAATTTTAGGATTCTATTCTACTTTTATACTTGTTCCTCTTCTTGCTTTTGCTTTTATTTAGAAATTTTAGGATTCTATTCTACTTTTATACTTGTTCCTCTTCTTGCTTTTGCTTTTATTTAGAAATTTTAGGATTCTATTCTACTTTTATACTTGTTCCTCTTCTTCCTTTTGCTTTTATTTAGAAATTTTAGGATTCTATTCTACTTTTATACTTGTTCCTCTTCTTGCTTTTGCTTTTATTTAGAAATTTTAGGATTCTATTCTACTTTTATACTTGTTCCTCTTCTTCCTTTTGCTTTTATTTAGAAATTTTAGGATTCTATTCTACTTTTATACTTGTTCCTCTTCTTGCTTTTGCTTTTACCTAGAAATTTTAGGATTCTATTCTACTTTTATACTTGTTCCTCTTCTTGCTTTTGCTTTTATTTAGAAATTTTAGGATTCTATTCTACTTTTATACTTGTTCCTCTTCTTCCTTTTGCTTTTATTTAGAAATTTTAGGATTCTATTCTACTTTTATACTTGTTCCTCTTCTTGCTTTTGCTTTTATTTAGAAATTTTAGGATTCTATTCTACTTTTATACTTGTTCCTCTTCTTGCTTTTGCTTTTATTTAGAAATTTTAGGATTCTATTCTACTTTTATACTTGTTCCTCTTCTTCCTTTTGCTTTTATTTAGAAATTTTAGGATTCTATTCTACTTTTATACTTGTTCCTCTTCTTGCTTTTGCTTTTACCTAGAAATTTTAGGATTCTATTCTACTTTTATACTTGTTCCTCTTCTTGCTTTTGCTTTTATTTAGAAATTTTAGGATTCTATTCTACTTTTATACTTGTTCCTCTTCTTCCTTTTGCTTTTATTTAGAAATTTTAGGATTCTATTCTACTTTTATACTTGTTCCTCTTCTTGCTTTTGCTTTTATTTAGAAATTTTAGGATTCTATTCTACTTTTATACTTGTTCCTCTTCTTCCTTTTGCTTTTATTTAGAAATTTTAGGATTCTATTCTACTTTTATACTTGTTCCTCTTCTTGCTTTTGCTTTTATTTAGAAATTTTAGGATTCTATTCTACTTTTATACTTGTTCCTCTTCTTGCTTTTGCTTTTATTTAGAAATTTTAGGATTCTATTCTACTTTTATACTTGTTCCTCTTCTTGCTTTTGCTTTTATTTAGAAATTTTAGGATTCTATTCTACTTTTATACTTGTTCCTCTTCTTGCTTTTGCTTTTATTTAGAAATTTTAGGATTCTATTCTACTTTTATACTTGTTCCTCTTCTTGCTTTTGCTTTTATTTAGAAATTTTAGGATTCTAATGAACGAGATTTGTTTACAGGATGATTATTAATTATTGAATACTAATGAACGAGATTTTTTTACCTAGAAATTTTAGGATTCTATTCTACTTTTATACTTGTTCCTCTTCTTGCTTTTGCTTTTATTTAGAAATTTTAGGATTCTATTCTACTTTTATACTTGTTCCTCTTCTTGCTTTTGCTTTTATTTAGAAATTTTAGGATTCTATTCTACTTTTATACTTGTTCCTCTTCTTGCTTTTGCTTTTATTTAGAAATTTTAGGATTCTATTCTACTTTTATACTTGTTCCTCTTCTTGCTTTTGCTTTTATTTAGAAATTTTAGGATTCTATTCTACTTTTATACTTGTTCCTCTTCTTGCTTTTGCTTTTATTTAGAAATTTTAGGATTCTATTCTACTTTTATACTTGTTCCTCTTCTTGCTTTTGCTTTTATTTAGAAATTTTAGGATTCTATTCTACTTTTATACTTGTTCCTCTTCTTGCTTTTGCTTTTATTTAGAAATTTTAGGATTCTATTCTACTTTTATACTTGTTCCTCT
Source organism: Euprymna scolopes (assembly GCF_053919585.1). Lineage (NCBI taxonomy): Eukaryota > Metazoa > Mollusca > Cephalopoda > Sepiida > Sepiolidae > Euprymna > Euprymna scolopes. The sequence goes on along the minus strand of NC_136527.1, from coordinate 130,556,571 downwards.
TCTTGCTTTTGCTTTTATTTAGAAATTTTAGGATTCTATTCTACTTTTATACTTGTTCCTCTTCTTGCTTTTGCTTTTATTTAGAAATTTTAGGATTCTATTCTACTTTTATACTTGTTCCTCTTCTTGCTTTTGCTTTTATTTAGAAATTTTAGGATTCTATTCTACTTTTATACTTGTTCCTCTTCTTGCTTTTGCTTTTATTTAGAAATTTTAGGATTCTATTCTACTTTTATACTTGTTCCTCTTCTTGCTTTTGCTTTTATTTAGAAATTTTAGGATTCTATTCTACTTTTATACTTGTTCCTCTTCTTGCTTTTGCTTTTATTTAGAAATTTTAGGATTCTATTCTACTTTTATACTTGTTCCTCTTCTTGCTTTTGCTTTTATTTAGAAATTTTAGGATTCTATTCTACTTTTATACTTGTTCCTCTTCTTGCTTTTGCTTTTATTTAGAAATTTTAGGATTCTATTCTACTTTTATACTTGTTCCTCTTCTTGCTTTTGCTTTTATTTAGAAATTTTAGGATTCTATTCTACTTTTATACTTGTTCCTCTTCTTGCTTTTGCTTTTATTTAGAAATTTTAGGATTCTATTCTACTTTTATACTTGTTCCTCTTCTTGCTTTTGCTTTTATTTAGAAATTTTAGGATTCTATTCTACTTTTATACTTGTTCCTCTTCTTGCTTTTGCTTTTATTTAGAAATTTTAGGATTCTATTCTACTTTTATACTTGTTCCTCTTCTTGCTTTTGCTTTTATTTAGAAATTTTAGGATTCTATTCTACTTTTATACTTGTTCCTCTTCTTGCTTTTGCTTTTATTTAGAAATTTTAGGATTCTATTCTACTTTTATACTTGTTCCTCTTCTTGCTTTTGCTTTTATTTAGAAATTTTAGGATTCTATTCTACTTTTATACTTGTTCCTCTTCTTGCTTTTGCTTTTATTTAGAAATTTTAGGATTCTATTCTACTTTTATACTTGTTCCTCTTCTTGCTTTTGCTTTTATTTAGAAATTTTAGGATTCTATTCTACTTTTATACTTGTTCCTCTTCTTGCTTTTGCTTTTATTTAGAAATTTTAGGATTCTATTCTACTTTTATACTTGTTCCTCTTCTTGCTTTTGCTTTTATTTAGAAATTTTAGGATTCTAATGAACGAGATTTGTTTACAGGATGATTATTAATTATTGAATACTAATGAACGAGATTTTTTTACCTAGAAATTTTAGGATTCTATTCTACTTTTATACTTGTTCCTCTTCTTGCTTTTGCTTTTATTTAGAAATTTTAGGATTCTATTCTACTTTTATACTTGTTCCTCTTCTTGCTTTTGCTTTTATTTAGAAATTTTAGGATTCTATTCTACTTTTATACTTGTTCCTCTTCTTGCTTTTGCTTTTATTTAGAAATTTTAGGATTCTATTCTACTTTTATACTTGTTCCTCTTCTTGCTTTTGCTTTTATTTAGAAATTTTAGGATTCTAATGAACGAGATTTGTTTACAGGATGATTATTAATTATTGAATACTAATGAACGAGATTTTTTTACCTAGAAATTTTAGGATTCTATTCTACTTTTATACTTGTTCCTCTTCTTGCTTTTGCTTTTATTTAGAAATTTTAGGATTCTATTCTACTTTTATACTTGTTCCTCTTCTTGCTTTTGCTTTTATTTAGAAATTTTAGGATTCTAATGAACGAGATTTGTTTACAGGATGATTATTAATTATTGAATACTAATGAACGAGATTTTTTTACCTAGAAATTTTAGGATTCTATTCTACTTTTATACTTGTTCCTCTTCTTGCTTTTGCTTTTATTTAGAAATTTTAGGATTCTATTCTACTTTTATACTTGTTCCTCTTCTTGCTTTTGCTTTTATTTAGAAATTTTAGGATTCTAATGAACGAGATTTGTTTACAGGATGATTATTAATTATTGAATACTAATGAACGAGATTTTTTTACCTAGAAATTTTAGGATTCTATTCTACTTTTATACTTGTTCCTCTTCTTGCTTTTGCTTTTATTTAGAAATTTTAGGATTCTATTCTACTTTTATACTTGTTCCTCTTCTTGCTTTTGCTTTTATTTAGAAATTTTAGGATTCTATTCTACTTTTATACTTGTTCCTCTTCTTGCTTTTGCTTTTATTTAGAAATTTTAGGATTCTATTCTACTTTTATACTTGTTCCTCTTCTTGCTTTTGCTTTTATTTAGAAATTTTAGGATTCTAATGAACGAGATTTGTTTACAGGATGATTATTAATTATTGAATACTAATGAACGAGATTTTTTTACCTAGAAATTTTAGGATTCTATTCTACTTTTATACTTGTTCCTCTTCTTGCTTTTGCTTTTATTTAGAAATTTTAGGATTCTATTCTACTTTTATACTTGTTCCTCTTCTTGCTTTTGCTTTTATTTAGAAATTTTAGGATTCTAATGAACGAGATTTGTTTACAGGATGATTATTAATTATTGAATACTAATGAACGAGATTTTTTTACCTAGAAATTTTAGGATTCTATTCTACTTTTATACTTGTTCCTCTTCTTGCTTTTGCTTTTATTTAGAAATTTTAGGATTCTATTCTACTTTTATACTTGTTCCTCTTCTTGCTTTTGCTTTTATTTAGAAATTTTAGGATTCTAATGAACGAGATTTGTTTACAGGATGATTATTAATTATTGAATACTAATGAACGAGATTTTTTTACCTAGAAATTTTAGGATTCTATTCTACTTTTATACTTGTTCCTCTTCTTGCTTTTGCTTTTATTTAGAAATTTTAGGATTCTATTCTACTTTTATACTTGTTCCTCTTCTTGCTTTTGCTTTTATTTAGAAATTTTAGGATTCTATTCTACTTTTATACTTGTTCCTCTTCTTGCTTTTGCTTTTATTTAGAAATTTTAGGATTCTATTCTACTTTTATACTTGTTCCTCTTCTTGCTTTTGCTTTTATTTAGAAATTTTAGGATTCTATTCTACTTTTATACTTGTTCCTCTTCTTGCTTTTGCTTTTATTTAGAAATTTTAGGATTCTATTCTACTTTTATACTTGTTCCTCTTCTTGCTTTTGCTTTTATTTAGAAATTTTAGGATTCTAATGAACGAGATTTGTTTACAGGATGATTATTAATTATTGAATACTAATGAACGAGATTTTTTTACCTAGAAATTTTAGGATTCTATTCTACTTTTATACTTGTTCCTCTTCTTGCTTTTGCTTTTATTTAGAAATTTTAGGATTCTATTCTACTTTTATACTTGTTCCTCTTCTTGCTTTTGCTTTTATTTAGAAATTTTAGGATTCTATTCTACTTTTATACTTGTTCCTCTTCTTGCTTTTGCTTTTATTTAGAAATTTTAGGATTCTATTCTACTTTTATACTTGTTCCTCTTCTTGCTTTTGCTTTTATTTAGAAATTTTAGGATTCTATTCTACTTTTATACTTGTTCCTCTTCTTGCTTTTGCTTTTATTTAGAAATTTTAGGATTCTATTCTACTTTTATACTTGTTCCTCTTCTTGCTTTTGCTTTTATTTAGAAATTTTAGGATTCTAATGAACGAGATTTGTTTACAGGATGATTATTAATTATTGAATACTAATGAACGAGATTTTTTTACCTAGAAATTTTAGGATTCTATTCTACTTTTATACTTGTTCCTCTTCTTGCTTTTGCTTTTATTTAGAAATTTTAGGATTCTATTCTACTTTTATACTTGTTCCTCTTCTTGCTTTTGCTTTTATTTAGAAATTTTAGGATTCTATTCTACTTTTATACTTGTTCCTCTTCTTGCTTTTGCTTTTATTTAGAAATTTTAGGATTCTAATGAACGAGATTTGTTTACAGGATGATTATTAATTATTGAATACTAATGAACGAGATTTTTTTACCTAGAAATTTTAGGATTCTATTCTACTTTTATACTTGTTCCTCTTCTTGCTTTTGCTTTTATTTAGAAATTTTAGGATTCTATTCTACTTTTATACTTGTTCCTCTTCTTGCTTTTGCTTTTATTTAGAAATTTTAGGATTCTATTCTACTTTTATACTTGTTCCTCTTCTTGCTTTTGCTTTTATTTAGAAATTTTAGGATTCTATTCTACTTTTATACTTGTTCCTCTTCTTGCTTTTGCTTTTATTTAGAAATTTTAGGATTCTATTCTACTTTTATACTTGTTCCTCTTCTTGCTTTTGCTTTTATTTAGAAATTTTAGGATTCTATTCTACTTTTATACTTGTTCCTCTTCTTGCTTTTGCTTTTATTTAGAAATTTTAGGATTCTATTCTACTTTTATACTTGTTCCTCTTCTTGCTTTTGCTTTTATTTAGAAATTTTAGGATTCTATTCTACTTTTATACTTGTTCCTCTTCTTGCTTTTGCTTTTATTTAGAAATTTTAGGATTCTAATGAACGAGATTTGTTTACAGGATGATTATTAATTATTGAATACTAATGAACGAGATTTTTTTACCTAGAAATTTTAGGATTCTATTCTACTTTTATACTTGTTCCTCTTCTTGCTTTTGCTTTTATTTAGAAATTTTAGGATTCTATTCTACTTTTATACTTGTTCCTCTTCTTGCTTTTGCTTTTATTTAGAAATTTTAGGATTCTATTCTACTTTTATACTTGTTCCTCTTCTTGCTTTTGCTTTTATTTAGAAATTTTAGGATTCTATTCTACTTTTATACTTGTTCCTCTTCTTGCTTTTGCTTTTATTTAGAAATTTTAGGATTCTATTCTACTTTTATACTTGTTCCTCTTCTTGCTTTTGCTTTTATTTAGAAATTTTAGGATTCTATTCTACTTTTATACTTGTTCCTCTTCTTGCTTTTGCTTTTATTTAGAAATTTTAGGATTCTAATGAACGAGATTTGTTTACAGGATGATTATTAATTATTGAATACTAATGAACGAGATTTTTTTACCTAGAAATTTTAGGATTCTATTCTACTTTTATACTTGTTCCTCTTCTTGCTTTTGCTTTTATTTAGAAATTTTAGGATTCTATTCTACTTTTATACTTGTTCCTCTTCTTGCTTTTGCTTTTATTTAGAAATTTTAGGATTCTATTCTACTTTTATACTTGTTCCTCTTCTTGCTTTTGCTTTTATTTAGAAATTTTAGGATTCTATTCTACTTTTATACTTGTTCCTCTTCTTGCTTTTGCTTTTATTTAGAAATTTTAGGATTCTATTCTACTTTTATACTTGTTCCTCTTCTTGCTTTTGCTTTTATTTAGAAATTTTAGGATTCTATTCTACTTTTATACTTGTTCCTCTTCTTGCTTTTGCTTTTATTTAGAAATTTTAGGATTCTAATGAACGAGATTTGTTTACAGGATGATTATTAATTATTGAATACTAATGAACGAGATTTTTTTACCTAGAAATTTTAGGATTCTATTCTACTTTTATACTTGTTCCTCTTCTTGCTTTTGCTTTTATTTAGAAATTTTAGGATTCTATTCTACTTTTATACTTGTTCCTCTTCTTGCTTTTGCTTTTATTTAGAAATTTTAGGATTCTATTCTACTTTTATACTTGTTCCTCTTCTTGCTTTTGCTTTTATTTAGAAATTTTAGGATTCTATTCTACTTTTATACTTGTTCCTCTTCTTGCTTTTGCTTTTATTTAGAAATTTTAGGATTCTATTCTACTTTTATACTTGTTCCTCTTCTTGCTTTTGCTTTTATTTAGAAATTTTAGGATTCTATTCTACTTTTATACTTGTTCCTCTTCTTGCTTTTGCTTTTATTTAGAAATTTTAGGATTCTATTCTACTTTTATACTTGTTCCTCTTCTTGCTTTTGCTTTTATTTAGAAATTTTAGGATTCTAATGAACGAGATTTGTTTACAGGATGATTATTAATTATTGAATACTAATGAACGAGATTTTTTTACCTAGAAATTTTAGGATTCTATTCTACTTTTATACTTGTTCCTCTTCTTGCTTTTGCTTTTATTTAGAAATTTTAGGATTCTATTCTACTTTTATACTTGTTCCTCTTCTTGCTTTTGCTTTTATTTAGAAATTTTAGGATTCTATTCTACTTTTATACTTGTTCCTCTTCTTGCTTTTGCTTTTATTTAGAAATTTTAGGATTCTATTCTACTTTTATACTTGTTCCTCTTCTTGCTTTTGCTTTTATTTAGAAATTTTAGGATTCTATTCTACTTTTATACTTGTTCCTCTTCTTGCTTTTGCTTTTATTTAGAAATTTTAGGATTCTATTCTACTTTTATACTTGTTCCTCTTCTTGCTTTTGCTTTTATTTAGAAATTTTAGGATTCTATTCTACTTTTATACTTGTTCCTCTTCTTGCTTTTGCTTTTATTTAGAAATTTTAGGATTCTATTCTACTTTTATACTTGTTCCTCTTCTTGCTTTTGCTTTTATTTAGAAATTTTAGGATTCTATTCTACTTTTATACTTGTTCCTCTTCTTGCTTTTGCTTTTATTTAGAAATTTTAGGATTCTATTCTACTTTTATACTTGTTCCTCTTCTTGCTTTTGCTTTTATTTAGAAATTTTAGGATTCTATTCTACTTTTATACTTGTTCCTCTTCTTGCTTTTGCTTTTATTTAGAAATTTTAGGATTCTATTCTACTTTTATACTTGTTCCTCTTCTTGCTTTTGCTTTTATTTAGAAATTTTAGGATTCTATTCTACTTTTATACTTGTTCCTCTTCTTCCTTTTGCTTTTATTTAGAAATTTTAGGATTCTATTCTACTTTTATACTTGTTCCTCTTCTTCCTTTTGCTTTTATTTAGAAATTTTAGGATTCTATTCTACTTTTATACTTGTTCCTCTTCTTGCTTTTGCTTTTATTTAGAAATTTTAGGATTCTATTCTACTTTTATACTTGTTCCTCTTCTTGCTTTTGCTTTTACCTAGAAATTTTAGGATTCTATTCTACTTTTATACTTGTTCCTCTTCTTGCTTTTGCTTTTATTTAGAAATTTTAGGATTCTATTCTACTTTTATACTTGTTCCTCTTCTTGCTTTTGCTTTTATTTAGAAATTTTAGGATTCTATTCTACTTTTATACTTGTTCCTCTTCTTGCTTTTGCTTTTATTTAGAAATTTTAGGATTCTATTCTACTTTTATACTTGTTCCTCTTCTTGCTTTTGCTTTTATTTAGAAATTTTAGGATTCTATTCTACTTTTATACTTGTTCCTCTTCTTGCTTTTGCTTTTATTTAGAAATTTTAGGATTCTATTCTACTTTTATACTTGTTCCTCTTCTTGCTTTTGCTTTTATTTAGAAATTTTAGGATTCTATTCTACTTTTATACTTGTTCCTCTTCTTGCTTTTGCTTTTACCTAGAAATTTTAGGATTCTATTCTACTTTTATACTTGTTCCTCTTCTTGCTTTTGCTTTTATTTAGAAATTTTAGGATTCTATTCTACTTTTATACTTGTTCCTCTTCTTGCTTTTGCTTTTATTTAGAAATTTTAGGATTCTATTCTACTTTTATACTTGTTCCTCTTCTTGCTTTTGCTTTTATTTAGAAATTTTAGGATTCTATTCTACTTTTATACTTGTTCCTCTTCTTGCTTTTGCTTTTATTTAGAAATTTTAGGATTCTATTCTACTTTTATACTTGTTCCTCTTCTTCCTTTTGCTTTTATTTAGAAATTTTAGGATTCTATTCTACTTTTATACTTGTTCCTCTTCTTGCTTTTGCTTTTATTTAGAAATTTTAGGATTCTATTCTACTTTTATACTTGTTCCTCTTCTTCCTTTTGCTTTTATTTAGAAATTTTAGGATTCTATTCTACTTTTATACTTGTTCCTCTTCTTGCTTTTGCTTTTATTTAGAAATTTTAGGATTCTATTCTACTTTTATACTTGTTCCTCTTCTTGCTTTTGCTTTTATTTAGAAATTTTAGGATTCTATTCTACTTTTATACTTGTTCCTCTTCTTCCTTTTGCTTTTATTTAGAAATTTTAGGATTCTATTCTACTTTTATACTTGTTCCTCTTCTTGCTTTTGCTTTTATTTAGAAATTTTAGGATTCTATTCTACTTTTATACTTGTTCCTCTTCTTGCTTTTGCTTTTATTTAGAAATTTTAGGATTCTATTCTACTTTTATACTTGTTCCTCTTCTTCCTTTTGCTTTTATTTAGAAATTTTAGGATTCTATTCTACTTTTATACTTGTTCCTCTTCTTGCTTTTGCTTTTATTTAGAAATTTTAGGATTCTATTCTACTTTTATACTTGTTCCTCTTCTTGCTTTTGCTTTTATTTAGAAATTTTAGGATTCTATTCTACTTTTATACTTGTTCCTCTTCTTGCTTTTGCTTTTATTTAGAAATTTTAGGATTCTATTCTACTTTTATACTTGTTCCTCTTCTTCCTTTTGCTTTTATTTAGAAATTTTAGGATTCTATTCTACTTTTATACTTGTTCCTCTTCTTGCTTTTGCTTTTATTTAGAAATTTTAGGATTCTATTCTACTTTTATACTTGTTCCTCTTCTTGCTTTTGCTTTTATTTAGAAATTTTAGGATTCTATTCTACTTTTATACTTGTTCCTCTTCTTGCTTTTGCTTTTATTTAGAAATTTTAGGATTCTATTCTACTTTTATACTTGTTCCTCTTCTTGCTTTTGCTTTTATTTAGAAATTTTAGGATTCTATTCTACTTTTATACTTGTTCCTCTTCTTCCTTTTGCTTTTATTTAGAAATTTTAGGATTCTATTCTACTTTTATACTTGTTCCTCTTCTTGCTTTTGCTTTTATTTAGAAATTTTAGGATTCTATTCTACTTTTATACTTGTTCCTCTTCTTGCTTTTGCTTTTATTTAGAAATTTTAGGATTCTATTCTACTTTTATACTTGTTCCTCTTCTTGCTTTTGCTTTTATTTAGAAATTTTAGGATTCTATTCTACTTTTATACTTGTTCCTCTTCTTGCTTTTGCTTTTATTTAGAAATTTTAGGATTCTATTCTACTTTTATACTTGTTCCTCTTCTTGCTTTTGCTTTTATTTAGAAATTTTAGGATTCTATTCTACTTTTATACTTGTTCCTCTTCTTGCTTTTGCTTTTATTTAGAAATTTTAGGATTCTATTCTACTTTTATACTTGTTCCTCTTCTTCCTTTTGCTTTTATTTAGAAATTTTAGGATTCTATTCTACTTTTATACTTGTTCCTCTTCTTGCTTTTGCTTTTATTTAGAAATTTTAGGATTCTATTCTACTTTTATACTTGTTCCTCTTCTTGCTTTTGCTTTTGGTTAGAAATTTTAGGATTCTATTCTACTTTTATACTTGTTCCTCTTCTTGCTTTTGCTTTTATTTAGAAATTTTAGGATTCTATTCTACTTTTATACTTGTTCCTCTTCTTGCTTTTGCTTTTATTTAGAAATTTTAGGATTCTATTCTACTTTTATACTTGTTCCTCTTCTTGCTTTTGCTTTTATTTAGAAATTTTAGGATTCTATTCTACTTTTATACTTGTTCCTCTTCTTCCTTTTGCTTTTATTTAGAAATTTTAGGATTCTATTCTACTTTTATACTTGTTCCTCTTCTTGCTTTTGCTTTTATTTAGAAATTTTAGGATTCTATTCTACTTTTATACTTGTTCCTCTTCTTGCTTTTGCTTTTATTTAGAAATTTTAGGATTCTATTCTACTTTTATACTTGTTCCTCTTCTTGCTTTTGCTTTTATTTAGAAATTTTAGGATTCTATTCTACTTTTATACTTGTTCCTCTTCTTGCTTTTGCTTTTATTTAGAAATTTTAGGATTCTATTCTACTTTTATACTTGTTCCTCTTCTTGCTTTTGCTTTTACCTAGAAATTTTAGGATTCTATTCTACTTTTATACTTGTTCCTCTTCTTGCTTTTGCTTTTATTTAGAAATTTTAGGATTCTATTCTACTTTTATACTTGTTCCTCTTCTTGCTTTTGCTTTTATTTAGAAATTTTAGGATTCTATTCTACTTTTATACTTGTTCCTCTTCTTCCTTTTGCTTTTATTTAGAAATTTTAGGATTCTATTCTACTTTTATACTTGTTCCTCTTCTTGCTTTTGCTTTTATTTAGAAATTTTAGGATTCTATTCTACTTTTATACTTGTTCCTCTTCTTGCTTTTGCTTTTATTTAGAAATTTTAGGATTCCATTCTACTTTTATACTTGTTCCTCTTCTTGCTTTTGCTTTTATTTAGAAATTTTAGGATTCTATTCTACTTTTATACTTGTTCCTCTTCTTGCTTTTGCTTTTACCTAGAAATTTTAGGATTCTATTCTACTTTTATACTTGTTCCTCTTCTTGCTTTTGCTTTTATTTAGAAATTTTAGGATTCTATTCTACTTTTATACTTGTTCCTCTTCTTGCTTTTGCTTTTATTTAGAAATTTTAGGATTCTATTCTACTTTTATACTTGTTCCTCTTCTTCCTTTTGCTTTTATTTAGAAATTTTAGGATTCTATTCTACTTTTATACTTGTTCCTCTTCTTGCTTTTGCTTTTATTTAGAAATTTTAGGATTCTATTCTACTTTTATACTTGTTCCTCTTCTTGCTTTTGCTTTTATTTAGAAATTTTAGGATTCTATTCTACTTTTATACTTGTTCCTCTTCTTGCTTTTGCTTTTATTTAGAAATTTTAGGATTCTATTCTACTTTTATACTTGTTCCTCTTCTTGCTTTTGCTTTTATTTAGAAATTTTAGGATTCTATTCTACTTTTATACTTGTTCCTCTTCTTGCTTTTGCTTTTATTTAGAAATTTTAGGATTCTATTCTACTTTTATACTTGTTCCTCTTCTTGCTTTTGCTTTTATTTAGAAATTTTAGGATTCTATTCTACTTTTATACTTGTTCCTCTTCTTGCTTTTGCTTTTATTTAGAAATTTTAGGATTCTATTCTACTTTTATACTTGTTCCTCTTCTTGCTTTTGCTTTTATTTAGAAATTTTAGGATTCTATTCTACTTTTATACTTGTTCCTCTTCTTGCTTTTGCTTTTACCTAGAAATTTTAGGATTCTATTCTACTTTTATACTTGTTCCTCTTCTTGCTTTTGCTTTTATTTAGAAATTTTAGGATTCTATTCTACTTTTATACTTGTTCCTCTTCTTGCTTTTGCTTTTATTTAGAAATTTTAGGATTCTATTCTACTTTTATACTTGTTCCTCTTCTTGCTTTTGCTTTTATTTAGAAATTTTAGGATTCTATTCTACTTTTATACTTGTTCCTCTTCTTGCTTTTGCTTTTATTTAGAAATTTTAGGATTCTATTCTACTTTTATACTTGTTCCTCTTCTTCCTTTTGCTTTTATTTAGAAATTTTAGGATTCTATTCTACTTTTATACTTGTTCCTCTTCTTGCTTTTGCTTTTATTTAGAAATTTTAGGATTCTATTCTACTTTTATACTTGTTCCTCTTCTTGCTTTTGCTTTTATTTAGAAATTTTAGGATTCTATTCTACTTTTATACTTGTTCCTCTTCTTGCTTTTGCTTTTATTTAGAAATTTTAGGATTCTATTCTACTTTTATACTTGTTCCTCTTCTTGCTTTTGCTTTTATTTAGAAATTTTAGGATTCTATTCTACTTTTATACTTGTTCCTCTTCTTGCTTTTGCTTTTATTTAGAAATTTTAGGATTCTATTCTACTTTTATACTTGTTCCTCTTCTTGCTTTTGCTTTTATTTAGAAATTTTAGGATTCTATTCTACTTTTATACTTGTTCCTCTTCTTGCTTTTGCTTTTATTTAGAAATTTTAGGATTCTATTCTACTTTTATACTTGTTCCTCTTCTTGCTTTTGCTTTTATTTAGAAATTTTAGGATTCTATTCTACTTTTATACTTGTTCCTCTTCTTGCTTTTGCTTTTATTTAGAAATTTTAGGATTCTATTCTACTTTTATACTTGTTCCTCTTCTTGCTTTTGCTTTTATTTAGAAATTTTAGGATTCTATTCTACTTTTATACTTGTTCCTCTTCTTGCTTTTGCTTTTACCTAGAAATTTTAGGATTCTATTCTACTTTTATACTTGTTCCTCTTCTTGCTTTTGCTTTTATTTAGAAATTTTAGGATTCTATTCTACTTTTATACTTGTTCCTCTTCTTGCTTTTGCTTTTATTTAGAAATTTTAGGATTCTATTCTACTTTTATACTTGTTCCTCTTCTTGCTTTTGCTTTTATTTAGAAATTTTAGGATTCTATTCTACTTTTATACTTGTTCCTCTTCTTGCTTTTGCTTTTATTTAGAAATTTTAGGATTCTATTCTACTTTTATACTTGTTCCTCTTCTTGCTTTTGCTTTTATTTAGAAATTTTAGGATTCTATTCTACTTTTATACTTGTTCCTCTTCTTGCTTTTGCTTTTACCTAGAAATTTTAGGATTCTATTCTACTTTTATACTTGTTCCTCTTCTTGCTTTTGCTTTTATTTAGAAATTTTAGGATTCTATTCTACTTTTATACTTGTTCCTCTTCTTGCTTTTGCTTTTATTTAGAAATTTTAGGATTCTATTCTACTTTTATACTTGTTCCTCTTCTTGCTTTTGCTTTTATTTAGAAATTTTAGGATTCTATTCTACTTTTATACTTGTTCCTCTTCTTGCTTTTGCTTTTATTTAGAAATTTTAGGATTCTATTCTACTTTTATACTTGTTCCTCTTCTTCCTTTTGCTTTTATTTAGAAATTTTAGGATTCTATTCTACTTTTATACTTGTTCCTCTTCTTGCTTTTGCTTTTATTTAGAAATTTTAGGATTCTATTCTACTTTTATACTTGTTCCTCTTCTTGCTTTTGCTTTTATTTAGAAATTTTAGGATTCTATTCTACTTTTATACTTGTTCCTCTTCTTCCTTTTGCTTTTATTTAGAAATTTTAGGATTCTATTCTACTTTTATACTTGTTCCTCTTCTTGCTTTTGCTTTTATTTAGAAATTTTAGGATTCTATTCTACTTTTATACTTGTTCCTCTTCTTGCTTTTGCTTTTATTTAGAAATTTTAGGATTCTATTCTACTTTTATACTTGTTCCTCTTCTTGCTTTTGCTTTTACCTAGAAATTTTAGGATTCTATTCTACTTTTATACTTGTTCCTCTTCTTGCTTTTGCTTTTATTTAGAAATTTTAGGATTCTATTCTACTTTTATACTTGTTCCTCTTCTTGCTTTTGCTTTTACCTAGAAATTTTAGGATTCTATTCTACTTTTATACTTGTTCCTCTTCTTGCTTTTGCTTTTATTTAGAAATTTTAGGATTCTATTCTACTTTTATACTTGTTCCTCTTCTTGCTTTTGCTTTTACCTAGAAATTTTAGGATTCTATTCTACTTTTATACTTGTTCCTCTTCTTGCTTTTGCTTTTATTTAGAAATTTTAGGATTCTATTCTACTTTTATACTTGTTCCTCTTCTTGCTTTTGCTTTTATTTAGAAATTTTAGGATTCTATTCTACTTTTATACTTGTTCCCCTTCTTGCTTTTGCTTTTATTTAGAAATTTTAGGATTCTATTCTACTTTTATACTTGTTCCCCTTCTTGCTTTTGCTTTTATTTAGAAATTTTAGGATTCTATTCTACTTTTATACTTGTTCCTCTTCTTGCTTTTGCTTTTATTTAGAAATTTTAGGATTCTATTCTACTTTTATACTTGTTCCTCTTCTTGCTTTTGCTTTTATTTAGAAATTTTAGGATTCTATTCTACTTTTATACTTGTTCCTCTTCTTGCTTTTGCTTTTATTTAGAAATTTTAGGATTCTATTCTACTTTTATACTTGTTCCTCTTCTTGCTTTTGCTTTTACCTAGAAATTTTAGGATTCTATTCTACTTTTATACTTGTTCCTCTTCTTGCTTTTGCTTTTATTTAGAAATTTTAGGATTCTATTCTACTTTTATACTTGTTCCTCTTCTTGCTTTTGCTTTTATTTAGAAATTTTAGGATTCTATTCTACTTTTATACTTGTTCCTCTTCTTGCTTTTGCTTTTATTTAGAAATTTTAGGATTCTATTCTACTTTTATACTTGTTCCTCTTCTTGCTTTTGCTTTTACCTAGAAATTTTAGGATTCTATTCTACTTTTATACTTGTTCCTCTTCTTGCTTTTGCTTTTATTTAGAAATTTTATGATTCTATTCTACTTTTATACTTGTTCCTCTTCTTGCTTTTGCTTTTATTTAGAAATTTTAGGATTCTATTCTACTTTTATACTTGTTCCTCTTCTTGCTTTTGCTTTTATTTAGAAATTTTAGGATTCTATTCTACTTTTATACTTGTTCCTCTTCTTGCTTTTGCTTTTATTTAGAAATTTTAGGATTCTATTCTACTTTTATACTTGTTCCTCTTCTTGCTTTTGCTTTTATTTAGAAATTTTAGGATTCTATTCTACTTTTATACTTGTTCCTCTTCTTGCTTTTGCTTTTATTTAGAAATTTTAGGATTCTATTCTACTTTTATACTTGTTCCTCTTCTTGCTTTTGCTTTTATTTAGAAATTTTAGGATTCTATTCTACTTTTATACTTGTTCCTCTTCTTGCTTTTGCTTTTATATAGAAATTTTAGGATTCTATTCTACTTTTATACTTGTTCCTCTTCTTGCTTTTGCTTTTATTTAGAAATTTTAGGATTCTATTCTACTTTTATACTTGTTCCTCTTCTTGCTTTTGCTTTTATTTAGAAATTTTAGGATTCTATTCTACTTTTATACTTGTTCCTCTTCTTGCTTTTGCTTTTACCTAGAAATTTTAGGATTCTATTCTACTTTTATACTTGTTCCTCTTCTTGCTTTTGCTTTTACCTAGAAATTTTAGGATTCTATTCTACTTTTATACTTGTTCCTCTTCTTGCTTTTGCTTTTATTTAGAAATTTTAGGATTCTATTCTACTTTTATACTTGTTCCTCTTCTTGCTTTTGCTTTTACCTAGAAATTTTAGGATTCTATTCTACTTTTATACTTGTTCCTCTTCTTCCTTTTGCTTTTATTTAGAAATTTTATGATTCTATTCTACTTTTATACTTGTTCCTCTTCTTGCTTTTGCTTTTATTTAGAAATTTTAGGATTCTATTCTACTTTTATACTTGTTCCTCTTCTTGCTTTTGCTTTTATTTAGAAATTTTATGATTCTATTCTACTTTTATACTTGTTCCTCTTCTTGCTTTTGCTTTTATTTAGAAATTTTATGATTCTATTCTACTTTTATACTTGTTCCTCTTCTTGCTTTTGCTTTTACCTAGAAATTTTAGGATTCTATTCTACTTTTATACTTGTTCCTCTTCTTCCTTTTGCTTTTATTTAGAAATTTTAGGATTCTATTCTACTTTTATACTTGTTCCTCTTCTTGCTTTTGCTTTTATTTAGAAATTTTAGGATTCTATTCTACTTTTATACTTGTTCCTCTTCTTCCTTTTGCTTTTATTTAGAAATTTTAGGATTCTATTCTACTTTTATACTTGTTCCTCTTCTTGCTTTTGCTTTTATTTAGAAATTTTAGGATTCTATTCTACTTTTATACTTGTTCCTCTTCTTGCTTTTGCTTTTATTTAGAAATTTTAGGATTCTATTCTACTTTTATACTTGTTCCTCTTCTTGCTTTTGCTTTTACCTAGAAATTTTAGGATTCTATTCTACTTTTATACTTGTTCCTCTTCTTGCTTTTGCTTTTATTTAGAAATTTTATGATTCTATTCTACTTTTATACTTGTTCCTCTTCTTGCTTTTGCTTTTATTTAGAAATTTTAGGATTCTATTCTACTTTTATACTTGTTCCTCTTCTTGCTTTTGCTTTTATTTAGAAATTTTAGGATTCTATTCTACTTTTATACTTGTTCCTCTTCTTGCTTTTGCTTTTATTTAGAAATTTTAGGATTCTATTCTACTTTTATACTTGTTCCTCTTCTTGCTTTTGCTTTTATTTAGAAATTTTAGGATTCTATTCTACTTTTATACTTGTTCCTCTTCTTGCTTTTGCTTTTACCTAGAAATTTTAGGATTCTATTCTACTTTTATACTTGTTCCTCTTCTTGCTTTTGCTTTTATTTAGAAATTTTAGGATTCTATTCTACTTTTATACTTGTTCCTCTTCTTGCTTTTGCTTTTACCTAGAAATTTTAGGATTCTATTCTACTTTTATACTTGTTCCTCTTCTTGCTTTTGCTTTTATTTAGAAATTTTAGGATTCTATTCTACTTTTATACTTGTTCCTCTTCTTGCTTTTGCTTTTATTTAGAAATTTTAGGATTCTATTCTACTTTTATACTTGTTCCTCTTCTTGCTTTTGCTTTTACCTAGAAATTTTCAATTGAATACACGTTCACTTGCATTGGTCTATAGGATTCTATTCTACTTTTATACTTGTTCCTCTTCTTGCTTTTACTTAGAAATTTTCAATTGAATACACGTTCACTTGCATTGGTCTATAGGATTCTATTCTACTTTTATACTTACTCCTCTTCTTGCTTTTACCTAGAAATTTTCAATTGAATACACGTTCACTTGCATTGTTCTATAGGATTCTATTCTACTTTTATACTTACTCCTCACCTTGTTTAAACTTAGAAATTTTTAATTGAATACACGTTCACTTGCATTGGTCTATAGGATTCTATTCTACCTATATCCACATCCCCTCTTGTTTGAACTTAGAATTTTTCAATTGAATACAATCTGAGAAGGCTTGGTCTATAGGATTGTCATCTATATATAACTACATACCCTCTTGTTTTTATTTGCTACTCATTTACTATTACTAAATACATATTAATCTCAAACCCCAAAATATTTACTACTAATTTACTATGAAATCATACGTAATCTCAAACGCAAAAAATATTTGCTATGCATTTACTATTAATTCACTATTAATCTAAAACCTAAAAAATTTGCTAGTAATTTTATTATGAAATCATGTGTAATCTCAAACCCAAATTATATTTGCTACTAATTTACTAATAAATACATATTAATCTCAAACCAAAATTATATTTGCTACTAATTTACTATTAAATACATATTCATCTCAAACACAAATTATATTTTGAAATGTAAATCACTGGCGAGCATGTTTTAACAGGTGATATATGAACGGGGGCAACCATCAGTTTTTCAGGTATGCTGAAAACGAATATCGCTAGGAAAATTAGCACAGACAGACTGACTACTAGTTTTGGAGCTAGTTTTATTAATGCGTGTATTTTGAAATGTAAATCACTGGCGACCATGTTTGAACAGGCAGCATATGACAGGGGGCAACCCTCAGTGTGTTCAGGTATGCTGAAAACGAATATCGCAAGGAAAATCAGCACAGACTGACTATAGATTCACCATCAAAGTAGTGAAATATTTTTTTTATTTGATATAGGAATCACTACTTATCAAGCCCCAGAGGCCACTCGAGGATAAGGGTTAGAGTGTGTACAGTAGTCAATGGACAATATCATAGTAATCGTTAGAAGTGTAAATTTGGTAAATTGGATTATTTAAGAGGAACGGCTCATCAAGAACTTATTTACATTGGACTTGAAGACGACGAAATAAAAATATAAAGTTGAAAGAACTATCATTTTAATGATGCCCTTCAAATCGTAAACTGCCTGTTTACATTTTTTTACATTTTTCGAAGATAATAAAAAGTGTAAAAGAAAGCAAACCTTTAGAATCCTAAAAAGATCTCCCGGGAGCATTTTTGCAACATGAAAAATATACAAACCAAAATAAAGAGAGGAGGCAACCCTACTCAAAAATATGGTTTATTACATCGCCTAAAAAAAGAAGAAGAATCGGGGGCTCCGTGGGGAAGTAAATTGTTTTCTTTTTTCTAACTTGGTTTTAAAAAGCTTTTATTGCTAACATTTATTTTCATGAACTCTAACCACACCTCACAACCCTAAACCGGCCGGTCGGGGAAAAAAGTTTTTATTTTTTTAAATTTTGGTGAATACGACAACACACATACGCACGCATGTACACACATACACACACACGCACGCACGCACGCACGCACACATAAGCATATCGCTTGTCACCAAGCTAAAGAAGAGAGAGAGAGAGTGGGGGAAGGAGAGAAAGGATCGTACGTGCCGGGGTCAAACAGAAGTTAAATGAAATCGATTATAAATCGCTCGACAAAGTTGTGTCTGAACTTTTTATTCTATGAAACTTAAGATTAATAAAACGAAATAATCGTGGCCCGTGGAAATTTCATGGCGAATATTTCGCATTCAAGAGAACAAAACGAAAAAGTAGTGAATAAATAAATATATAAGAAAATGAATGTTACCAAAGGCAAGATAAGTTACTCTGCTACCTACCTAGATCACATTTTTGTTGTTTTAACTTTTAACGAATATCGCAAGGAAAATCAGCACAGACTGACTATAGACTCACCATCAAAGTATTGAAATATTTTTTTATTTTATAAAGGAATCACTACTTATCAAGCCCCAGAGGCCACTCGAGGATAAGGCTTAAAGTGTGTACAGTAGTCAATGGACAATATCATAGTAATCGTTAGAAGTGTACATTTGGTAAATTGGATTATTTATAAGGGGCGGCTTATCAAGAACTTGTTTACATTGGACTTGAAGACGACGTAATAAAAATATAAAGTTGCAAGAACTAGCGAAAAATATCATTTTAACGATGCATTTCAAATCGTAAACTGCCTGCTTACATTTTTTTTACATTTTTCGAAGATAATAAAAAGTGTAAAAAAAAGCAAACCTTTAGAATCCTAAAAAGATCTCCCGGGAGCATTTTTGCAACATGAAAAATATACAAACCAAAATAAAGAGAGGAGGCAACCCTGCTCAAAAATATGGTTTATTACATCGCCTAAAAAAAGAAGAAGAATCGGGGGCTCTAACTTGGTTTTAAAAAGCTTTTATTGCTAACATTTATTTTCATGAACTCTAACCACACCTCACAACCCTAAACCGGCCGGTCGGGGAAAAAAGTTTTTATTTTTTTAAATTTTGGTGAATACGACAACACACATACGCACGCATGTACACACATACACACACACGCACGCACGCACGCACACATAAGCATATCGCTTGTCACCAAGCTAAAGAAGAGAGAGAGAGAGTGGGGGAAGGAGAGAAAGGATCGTACGTGCCGGGGTCAAACAGAAGTTAAATGAAATCGATTATAAATCGCTCGACAAAGTTGTGTCTGAACTTTTTATTCTATGAAACTTAAGATTAATAAAACGAAATAATCGTGGCCCGTGGAAATTTCATGGCGAATATTTCGCATTCAAGAGAACAAAACGAAAAAGTAGTGAATAAATAAATATATAAGAAAATGAATGTTACCAAAGGCAAGATAAGTTACTCTGCTACCTACCTAGATCACATTTTTGTTGTTTTAACTTTTAACGAATATCGCAAGGAAAATCAGCACAGACTGACTATAGACTCACCATCAAAGTATTGAAATATTTTTTTATTTTATAAAGGAATCACTACTTATCAAGCCCCAGAGGCCACTCGAGGATAAGGCTTAAAGTGTGTACAGTAGTCAATGGACAATATCATAGTAATCGTTAGAAGTGTACATTTGGTAAATTGGATTATTTATAAGGGGCGGCTTATCAAGAACTTGTTTACATTGGACTTGAAGACGACGTAATAAAAATATAAAGTTGCAAGAACTAGCGAAAAATATCATTTTAACGATGCATTTCAAATCGTAAACTGCCTGCTTACATTTTTTTTACATTTTTCGAAGATAATAAAAAGTGTAAAAAAAAGCAAACCTTTAGAATCCTAAAAAGATCTCCCGGGAGCATTTTTGCAACATGAAAAATATACAAACCAAAATAAAGAGAGGAGGCAACCCTGCTAAAAAATATGGTTTATTACATCGCCTAAAAAAAGAAGAAGAATCGGGGGCTCCGTGGGGAAGTAAATTGTTTTCTTTTTTCTAACTTGGTTTTAAAAAGTTTTTATTGCTAACATTTATTTTCATGAACTCTAACCACACCTCACAACCCTCATCCGGCCGGTCGGGGAAAAAAGTTTTTATTTTTTTAAATTTTGGTGAATACGACAACACACATACGCACGCATGTACACACATACACACACACGCACGCACGCACACATAAGCATATCGCTTGTCACCAAGCTAAAGAAGAGAGAGAGAGAGTGGGGGAAGGAGAGAAAGGATCGTACGTGCCGGGGTCAAACAGAAGTTAAATGAAATCGATTATAAATCGCTCGACAAAGTTGTGTCTGAACTTTTTATTCTATGAAACTTAAGATTAATAAAACGAAATAATCGTGGCCCGTGGAAATTTCATGGCGAATATTTCGCATTCAAGAGAACAAAACGAAAAAGTAGTGAATAAATAAATATATAAGAAAATGAATGTTACCAAAGGCAAGATAAGTTACTCTGCTACCTACCTAGATCACATTTTTGTTGTTTTAACTTATTTTAAAACGTTTATTCAACACAAACAAAAGTAGCGCACGGTTTTAAGTTAGAACAATAAAGAAGTGTCTGACATTTTACAGACATCTTGTGAGACTCGATAATCGCTCCAAACTCGAAAATTAAGCAAAATACTGGTAGGAACACATCCAATAAATGTCAGCAAACGTTCGAACATGTTTTCTTTTTCACATTAGCGAAACACTTATCAGAGAAAAAGCGAAAATGAGAAGCAAACACAAATGAAGAAGTCGGTTTTTATCGTTGAGCACAAAAACAACAAAAAAAAGAGTATCTAATCTAATAGGCCCCGTGCGTGCTATAGGTCAATCTCCAACGTCTGTCCCATCGCCTCAGTGTTGCATCCCTGTTTACAAGTACTTTAATGGGATGTGCTCTCATGAACCCATAGCACTTATACCAGTGCCCGGAAAACTTGTCCCGGGAAAACTCGTCTCTGGAAAAATCGTACCTGGAAAACTCGAACCGTTCAGTTTGTTCAGGTATGCTGAAAACGAATATCGCAAGGAAAATCAGCACAGACTGACTATAGACTCACCATCAAAGTATTGAAATATTTTTTTTATTTTATAAAGGAATCACTACTTATCAAGCCCCAGAGGCCACTCGAGGATAAGGCTTAAAGTGTGTACAGTAGTCAATGGACAATATCATAGTAATCGTTAGAAGTGTACATTTGGTAAATTGGATTATTTATAAGGGGCGGCTTATCAAGAACTTGTTTACATTGGACTTGAAGACGACGTAATAAAAATATAAAGTTGCAAGAACTAGCGAAAAATATCATTTTAACGATGCATTTCAAATCGTAAACTGCCTGCTTACATTTTTTTTACATTTTTCGAAGATAATAAAAAGTGTAAAAAAAAGCAAACCTTTAGAATCCTAAAAAGATCTCCCGGGAGCATTTTTGCAACATGAAAAATATACAAACCAAAATAAAGAGAGGAGGCAACCCTGCTCAAAAATATGGTTTATTACATCGCCTAAAAAAAGAAGAAGAATCGGGGGCTCCGTTGGGAAGTAAATTGTTTTCTTTTTTCTAACTTGGTTTTAAAAAGTTTTTATTGCTAACATTTATTTTCATGAACTCTAACCACACCTCACAAACCTCATCCGGCCGGTCGGGGAAAAAAGTTTTTATTTTTTTAAATTTTGGTGAATACGACAACACACATACGCACGCATGTACACACATACACACACACGCACGCACGCACACATAAGCATATCGCTTGTCACCAAGCTAAAGAAGAGAGAGAGAGAGAGAGTTGGGGAAGGAGAGAAAGGATCGTACGTGCCGGGGTCAAACAGAAGTTAAATGAAATCGATTATAAATCGCTCGACAAAGTTGTGTCTGAACTTTTTATTCTATGAAACTTAAGATTAATAAAACGAAATAATCGTGGCCCGTGGAAATTTCATGGCGAATATTTCGCATTCAAGAGAACAAAACGAAAAAGTAGTGAATAAATAAATATATAAGAAAATGAATGTTACCAAAGGCAAGATAAGTTACTCTGCTACCTACCTAGATCACATTTTTGTTGTTTTAACTTATTTTAAAACGTTTATTCAACACAAACAAAAGTAGCGCACGGTTTTAAGTTAGAACAATAAAGAAGTGTCTGACATTTTACAGACATCTTGTGAGACTCGATAATCGCTCCAAACTCGAAAATTAAGCAAAATACTGGTAGGAACACATCCAATAAATGTCAGCAAACGTTCGAACATGTTTTCTTTTTCACATTAGCGAAACACTTATCAGAGAAAAAGCGAAAATGAGAAGCAAACACAAATGAAGAAGTCGGTTTTTATCGTTGAGCACAAAAACAACAAAAACAAGAGTATCTAATCTAATAGACCCCGTGCGTGCTATAGGTCAATCTCCAACGTCTGTCCCATCGCCTCAGTGTTGCATCCCTGTTTACAAGTACTTTAATGGGATGTGCTCTCATGAACCCATAGCACTTATACCAGTGCCCGGAAAACTTGTCCCGGGAAAACTCGTCTCTGGAAAAATCGTACCTGGAAAACTCGAACCGTTCAGTTTGTTCAGGTATGCTGAAAACGAATATCGCAAGGAAAATCAGCACAGACTGACTATAGACTCACCATCAAAGTATTGAAATATTTTTTTTATTTTATAAAGGAATCACTACTTATCAAGCCCCAGAGGCCACTCGAGGATAAGGCTTAAAGTGTGTACAGTAGTCAATGGACAATATCATAGTAATCGTTAGAAGTGTACATTTGGTAAATTGGATTATTTATAAGGGGCGGCTTATCAAGAACTTGTTTACATTGGACTTGAAGACGACGTAATAAAAATATAAAGTTGCAAGAACTAGCGAAAAATATCATTTTAACGATGCATTTCAAATCGTAAACTGCCTGCTTACATTTTTTTTACATTTTTCGAAGATAATAAAAAGTGTAAAAAAAAGCAAACCTTTAGAATCCTAAAAAGATCTCCCGGGAGCATTTTTGCAACATGAAAAATATACAAACCAAAATAAAGAGAGGAGGCAACCCTGCTCAAAAATATGGTTTATTACATCGCCTAAAAAAAGAAGAAGAATCGGGGGCTCCGTTGGGAAGTAAATTGTTTTCTTTTTTCTAACTTGGTTTTAAAAAGTTTTTATTGCTAACATTTATTTTCATGAACTCTAACCACACCTCACAAACCTCATCCGGCCGGTCGGGGAAAAAAGTTTTTATTTTTTTAAATTTTGGTGAATACGACAACACACATACGCACGCATGTACACACATACACACACACGCACGCACGCACACATAAGCATATCGCTTGTCACCAAGCTAAAGAAGAGAGAGAGAGAGTGGGGGAAGGAGAGAAAGGATCGTACGTGCCGGGGTCAAACAGAAGTTAAATGAAATCGATTATAAATCGCTCGACAAAGTTGTGTCTGAACTTTTTATTCTATGAAACTTAAGATTAATAAAACGAAATAATCGTGGCCCGTGGAAATTTCATGGCGAATATTTCGCATTCAAGAGAACAAAACGAAAAAGTAGTGAATAAATAAATATATAAGAAAATGAATGTTACCAAAGGCAAGATAAGTTACTCTGCTACCTACCTAGATCACATTTTTGTTGTTTTAACTTATTTTAAAACGTTTATTCAACACAAACAAAAGTAGCGCACGGTTTTAAGTTAGAACAATAAAGAAGTGTCTGACATTTTACAGACATCTTGTGAGACTCGATAATCGCTCCAAACTCGAAAATTAAGCAAAATACTGGTAGGAACACATCCAATAAATGTCAGCAAACGTTCGAACATGTTTTCTTTTTCACAAACACTTATCAGAGAAAAAGCGAAAATGAGAAGCAAACACAAATGAAGAAGTCGGTTTTTATCGTTGAGCACAAAAACAACAAAAACAAGAGTATCTAATCTAATAGACCCCGTGCGTGCTATAGGTCAATCTCCAACGTCTGTCCCATCGCCTCAGTGTTGCATCCCTGTTTACAAGTACTTTAATGGGATGTGCTCTCATGAACCCATAGCACTTATACCAGTGCCCGGAAAACTTGTCCCGGGAAAACTCGTCTCTGGAAAAATCGTACCTGGAAAACTCGAACCGTTCAGTTTGTTCAGGTATGCTGAAAACGAATATCGCAAGGAAAATCAGCACAGACTGACTATAGACTCACCATCAAAGTATTGAAATATTTTTTTTATTTTATAAAGGAATCACTACTTATCAAGCCCCAGAGGCCACTCGAGGATAAGGCTTAAAGTGTGTACAGTAGTCAATGGACAATATCATAGTAATCGTTAGAAGTGTACATTTGGTAAATTGGATTATTTATAAGGGGCGGCTTATCAAGAACTTGTTTACATTGGACTTGAAGACGACGTAATAAAAATATAAAGTTGCAAGAACTAGCGAAAAATATCATTTTAACGATGCATTTCAAATCGTAAACTGCCTGCTTACATTTTTTTTACATTTTTCGAAGATAATAAAAAGTGTAAAAAAAAGCAAACCTTTAGAATCCTAAAAAGATCTCCCGGGAGCATTTTTGCAACATGAAAAATATACAAACCAAAATAAAGAGAGGAGGCAACCCTGCTCAAAAATATGGTTTATTACATCGCCTAAAAAAAGAAGAAGAATCGGGGGCTCCGTTGGGAAGTAAATTGTTTTCTTTTTTCTAACTTGGTTTTAAAAAGTTTTTATTGCTAACATTTATTTTCATGAACTCTAACCACACCTCACAAACCTCATCCGGCCGGTCGGGGAAAAAAGTTTTTATTTTTTTAAATTTTGGTGAATACGACAACACACATACGCACGCATGTACACACATACACACACACGCACGCACGCACACATAAGCATATCGCTTGTCACCAAGCTAAAGAAGAGAGAGAGAGAGTGGGGGAAGGAGAGAAAGGATCGTACGTGCCGGGGTCAAACAGAAGTTAAATGAAATAGATTATAAATCGCTCGACAAAGTTGTGTCTGAACTTTTTATTCTATGAAACTTAAGATTAATAAAACGAAATAATCGTGGCCCGTGGAAATTTCATGGCGAATATTTCGCATTCAAGAGAACAAAACGAAAAAGTAGTGAATAAATAAATATATAAGAAAATGAATGTTACCAAAGGCAAGATAAGTTACTCTGCTACCTACCTAGATCACATTTTTGTTGTTTTAACTTATTTTAAAACGTTTATTCAACACAAACAAAAGTAGCGCACGGTTTTAAGTTAGAACAATAAAGAAGTGTCTGACATTTTACAGACATCTTGTGAGACTCGATAATCGCTCCAAACTCGAAAATTAAGCAAAATACTGGTAGGAACACATCCAATAAATGTCAGCAAACGTTCGAACATGTTTTCTTTTTCACATTAGCGAAACACTTATCAGAGAAAAAGCGAAAATGAGAAGCAAACACAAATGAAGAAGTCGGTTTTTATCGTTGAGCACAAAAACAACAAAAAAAAAAGAGTATCTAATCTAATAGGCCCCGTGCGTGCTATAGGTCAATCTCCAACGTCTGTCCCATCGCCTCAGTGTTGCATCCCTGTTTACAAGTACTTTAATGGGATGTGCTCTCATGAACCCATAGCACTTATACCAGTGCCCGGAAAACTTGTCCCGGGAAAACTCGTCTCTGGAAAAATCGTACCTGGAAAACTCGAACCGTTCAGTTTGTTCAGGTATGCTGAAAACGAATATCGCAAGGAAAATCAGCACAGACTGACTATAGACTCACCATCAAAGTATTGAAATATTTTTTTTATTTTATAAAGGAATCACTACTTATCAAGCCCCAGAGGCCACTCGAGGATAAGGCTTAAAGTGTGTACAGTAGTCAATGGACAATATCATAGTAATCGTTAGAAGTGTACATTTGGTAAATTGGATTATTTATAAGGGGCGGCTTATCAAGAACTTGTTTACATTGGACTTGAAGACGACGTAATAAAAATATAAAGTTGCAAGAACTAGCGAAAAATATCATTTTAACGATGCATTTCAAATCGTAAACTGCCTGCTTACATTTTTTTTACATTTTTCGAAGATAATAAAAAGTGTAAAAAAAAGCAAACCTTTAGAATCCTAAAAAGATCTCCCGGGAGCATTTTTGCAACATGAAAAATATACAAACCAAAATAAAGAGAGGAGGCAACCCTGCTCAAAAATATGGTTTATTACATCGCCTAAAAAAAGAAGAAGAATCGGGGGCTCCGTTGGGAAGTAAATTGTTTTCTTTTTTCTAACTTGGTTTTAAAAAGTTTTTATTGCTAACATTTATTTTCATGAACTCTAACCACACCTCACAAACCTCATCCGGCCGGTCGGGGAAAAAAGTTTTTATTTTTTTAAATTTTGGTGAATACGACAACACACATACGCACGCATGTACACACATACACACACACGCACGCACGCACACATAAGCATATCGCTTGTCACCAAGCTAAAGAAGAGAGAGAGAGAGAGAGTTGGGGAAGGAGAGAAAGGATCGTACGTGCCGGGGTCAAACAGAAGTTAAATGAAATCGATTATAAATCGCTCGACAAAGTTGTGTCTGAACTTTTTATTCTATGAAACTTAAGATTAATAAAACGAAATAATCGTGGCCCGTGGAAATTTCATGGCGAATATTTCGCATTCAAGAGAACAAAACGAAAAAGTAGTGAATAAATAAATATATAAGAAAATGAATGTTACCAAAGGCAAGATAAGTTACTCTGCTACCTACCTAGATCACATTTTTGTTGTTTTAACTTATTTTAAAACGTTTATTCAACACAAACAAAAGTAGCGCACGGTTTTAAGTTAGAACAATAAAGAAGTGTCTGACATTTTACAGACATCTTGTGAGACTCGATAATCGCTCCAAACTCGAAAATTAAGCAAAATACTGGTAGGAACACATCCAATAAATGTCAGCAAACGTTCGAACATGTTTTCTTTTTCACATTAGCGAAACACTTATCAGAGAAAAAGCGAAAATGAGAAGCAAACACAAATGAAGAAGTCGGTTTTTATCGTTGAGCACAAAAACAACAAAAAAAAGAGTATCTAATCTAATAGACCCCGTGCGTGCTATAGGTCAATCTCCAACGTCTGTCCCATCGCCTCAGTGTTGCATCCCTGTTTACAAGTACTTTAATGGGATGTGCTCTCATGAACCCATAGCACTTATACCAGTGCCCGGAAAACTTGTCCCGGGAAAACTCGTCTCTGGAAAAATCGTACCTGGAAAACTCGAACCGTTCAGTTTGTTCAGGTATGCTGAAAACGAATATCGCAAGGAAAATCAGCACAGACTGACTATAGACTCACCATCAAAGTATTGAAATATTTTTTTTATTTTATAAAGGAATCACTACTTATCAAGCCCCAGAGGCCACTCGAGGATAAGGCTTAAAGTGTGTACAGTAGTCAATGGACAATATCATAGTAATCGTTAGAAGTGTACATTTGGTAAATTGGATTATTTATAAGGGGCGGCTTATCAAGAACTTGTTTACATTGGACTTGAAGACGACGTAATAAAAATATAAAGTTGCAAGAACTAGCGAAAAATATCATTTTAACGATGCATTTCAAATCGTAAACTGCCTGCTTACATTTTTTTTACATTTTTCGAAGATAATAAAAAGTGTAAAAAAAAGCAAACCTTTAGAATCCTAAAAAGATCTCCCGGGAGCATTTTTGCAACATGAAAAATATACAAACCAAAATAAAGAGAGGAGGCAACCCTGCTCAAAAATATGGTTTATTACATCGCCTAAAAAAAGAAGAAGAATCGGGGGCTCCGTTGGGAAGTAAATTGTTTTCTTTTTTCTAACTTGGTTTTAAAAAGTTTTTATTGCTAACATTTATTTTCATGAACTCTAACCACACCTCACAAACCTCATCCGGCCGGTCGGGGAAAAAAGTTTTTATTTTTTTAAATTTTGGTGAATACGACAACACACATACGCACGCATGTACACACATACACACACACGCACGCACGCACACATAAGCATATCGCTTGTCACCAAGCTAAAGAAGAGAGAGAGAGAGAGAGTGGGGGAAGGAGAGAAAGGATCGTACGTGCCGGGGTCAAACAGAAGTTAAATGAAATCGATTATAAATCGCTCGACAAAGTTGTGTCTGAACTTTTTATTCTATGAAACTTAAGATTAATAAAACGAAATAATCGTGGCCCGTGGAAATTTCATGGCGAATATTTCGCATTCAAGAGAACAAAACGAAAAAGTAGTGAATAAATAAATATATAAGAAAATGAATGTTACCAAAGGCAAGATAAGTTACTCTGCTACCTACCTAGATCACATTTTTGTTGTTTTAACTTATTTTAAAACGTTTATTCAACACAAACAAAAGTAGCGCACGGTTTTAAGTTAGAACAATAAAGAAGTGTCTGACATTTTACAGACATCTTGTGAGACTCGATAATCGCTCCAAACTCGAAAATTAAGCAAAATACTGGTAGGAACACATCCAATAAATGTCAGCAAACGTTCGAACATGTTTTCTTTTTCACATTAGCGAAACACTTATCAGAGAAAAAGCGAAAATGAGAAGCAAACACAAATGAAGAAGTCGGTTTTTATCGTTGAGCACAAAAACAACAAAAACAAGAGTATCTAATCTAATAGACCCCGTGCGTGCTATAGGTCAATCTCCAACGTCTGTCCCATCGCCTCAGTGTTGCATCCCTGTTTACAAGTACTTTAATGGGATGTGCTCTCATGAACCCATAGCACTTATACCAGTGCCCGGAAAACTTGTCCTGGGAAAACTCGTCTCTGGAAAAATCGTACCTGGAAAACTCGAACCGTTCAGTTTGTTAAGGTATGCTGAAAACGAATATCGCAAGGAAAATCAGCACAGACTGACTATAGACTCACCATCAAAGTATTGAAATATTTTTTTTATTTTATAAAGGAATCACTACTTATCAAGCCCCAGAGGCCACTCGAGGATAAGGCTTAAAGTGTGTACAGTAGTCAATGGACAATATCATAGTAATCGTTAGAAGTGTACATTTGGTAAATTGGATTATTTATAAGGGGCGGCTTATCAAGAACTTGTTTACATTGGACTTGAAGACGACGTAATAAAAATATAAAGTTGCAAGAACTAGCGAAAAATATCATTTTAACGATGCATTTCAAATCGTAAACTGCCTGCTTACATTTTTTTTACATTTTTCGAAGATAATAAAAAGTGTAAAAAAAAGCAAACCTTTAGAATCCTAAAAAGATCTCCCGGGAGCATTTTTGCAACATGAAAAATATACAAACCAAAATAAAGAGAGGAGGCAACCCTGCTCAAAAATATGGTTTATTACATCGCCTAAAAAAAGAAGAAGAATCGGGGGCTCCGTTGGGAAGTAAATTGTTTTCTTTTTTCTAACTTGGTTTTAAAAAGTTTTTATTGCTAACATTTATTTTCATGAACTCTAACCACACCTCACAAACCTCATCCGGCCGGTCGGGGAAAAAAGTTTTTATTTTTTTAAATTTTGGTGAATACGACAACACACATACGCACGCATGTACACACATACACACACACGCACGCACGCACACATAAGCATATCGCTTGTCACCAAGCTAAAGAAGAGAGAGAGAGAGAGAGTGGGGGAAGGAGAGAAAGGATCGTACGTGCCGGGGTCAAACAGAAGTTAAATGAAATCGATTATAAATCGCTCGACAAAGTTGTGTCTGAACTTTTTATTCTATGAAACTTAAGATTAATAAAACGAAATAATCGTGGCCCGTGGAAATTTCATGGCGAATATTTCGCATTCAAGAGAACAAAACGAAAAAGTAGTGAATAAATAAATATATAAGAAAATGAATGTTACCAAAGGCAAGATAAGTTACTCTGCTACCTACCTAGATCACATTTTTGTTGTTTTAACTTATTTTAAAACGTTTATTCAACACAAACAAAAGTAGCGCACGGTTTTAAGTTAGAACAATAAAGAAGTGTCTGACATTTTACAGACATCTTGTGAGACTCGATAATCGCTCCAAACTCGAAAATTAAGCAAAATACTGGTAGGAACACATCCAATAAATGTCAGCAAACGTTCGAACATGTTTTCTTTTTCACATTAGCGAAACACTTATCAGAGAAAAAGCGAAAATGAGAAGCAAACACAAATGAAGAAGTCGGTTTTTATCGTTGAGCACAAAAACAACAAAAAAAAGAGTATCTAATCTAATAGACCCCGTGCGTGCTATAGGTCAATCTCCAACGTCTGTCCCATCGCCTCAGTGTTGCATCCCTGTTTACAAGTACTTTAATGGGATGTGCTCTCATGAACCCATAGCACTTATACCAGTGCCCGGAAAACTTGTCCCGGGAAAACTCGTCTCTGGAAAAATAAAATCGTACCTGGAAAACTCGAACCGTTCAGTTTGTTCAGGTATGCTGAAAACGAATATCGCAAGGAAAATCAGCACAGACTGACTATAGACTCACCATCAAAGTATTGAAATATTTTTTTTATTTTATAAAGGAATCACTACTTATCAAGCCCCAGAGGCCACTCGAGGATAAGGCTTAAAGTGTGTACAGTAGTCAATGGACAATATCATAGTAATCGTTAGAAGTGTACATTTGGTAAATTGGATTATTTATAAGGGGCGGCTTATCAAGAACTTGTTTACATTGGACTTGAAGACGACGTAATAAAAATATAAAGTTGCAAGAACTAGCGAAAAATATCATTTTAACGATGCATTTCAAATCGTAAACTGCCTGCTTACATTTTTTTTACATTTTTCGAAGATAATAAAAAGTGTAAAAAAAAGCAAACCTTTAGAATCCTAAAAAGATCTCCCGGGAGCATTTTTGCAACATGAAAAATATACAAACCAAAATAAAGAGAGGAGGCAACCCTGCTCAAAAATATGGTTTATTACATCGCCTAAAAAAAGAAGAAGAATCGGGGGCTCCGTTGGGAAGTAAATTGTTTTCTTTTTTCTAACTTGGTTTTAAAAAGTTTTTATTGCTAACATTTATTTTCATGAACTCTAACCACACCTCACAAACCTCATCCGGCCGGTCGGGGAAAAAAGTTTTTATTTTTTTAAATTTTGGTGAATACGACAACACACATACGCACGCATGTACACACATACACACACACGCACGCACGCACACATAAGCATATCGCTTGTCACCAAGCTAAAGAAGAGAGAGAGAGAGTGGGGGAAGGAGAGAAAGGATCGTACGTGCCGGGGTCAAACAGAAGTTAAATGAAATCGATTATAAATCGCTCGACAAAGTTGTGTCTGAACTTTTTATTCTATGAAACTTAAGATTAATAAAACGAAATAATCGTGGCCCGTGGAAATTTCATGGCGAATATTTCGCATTCAAGAGAACAAAACGAAAAAGTAGTGAATAAATAAATATATAAGAAAATGAATGTTACCAAAGGCAAGATAAGTTACTCTGCTACCTACCTAGATCACATTTTTGTTGTTTTAACTTATTTTAAAACGTTTATTCAACACAAACAAAAGTAGCGCACGGTTTTAAGTTAGAACAATAAAGAAGTGTCTGACATTTTACAGACATCTTGTGAGACTCGATAATCGCTCCAAACTCGAAAATTAAGCAAAATACTGGTAGGAACACATCCAATAAATGTCAGCAAACGTTCGAACATGTTTTCTTTTTCACATTAGCGAAACACTTATCAGAGAAAAAGCGAAAATGAGAAGCAAACACAAATGAAGAAGTCGGTTTTTATCGTTGAGCACAAAAACAACAAAAAAAAGAGTATCTAATCTAATAGGCCCCGTGCGTGCTATAGGTCAATCTCCAACGTCTGTCCCATCGCCTCAGTGTTGCATCCCTGTTTACAAGTACTTTAATGGGATGTGCTCTCATGAACCCATAGCACTTATACCAGTGCCCGGAAAACTTGTCCCGGGAAAACTCGTCTCTGGAAAAATCGTACCTGGAAAACTCGAACCGTTCAGTTTGTTCAGGTATGCTGAAAACGAATATCGCAAGGAAAATCAGCACAGACTGACTATAGACTCACCATCAAAGTATTGAAATATTTTTTTATTTTATAAAGGAATCACTACTTATCAAGCCCCAGAGGCCACTCGAGGATAAGGCTTAAAGTGTGTACAGTAGTCAATGGACAATATCATAGTAATCGTTAGAAGTGTACATTTGGTAAATTGGATTATTTATAAGGGGCGGCTTATCAAGAACTTGTTTACATTGGACTTGAAGACGACGTAATAAAAATATAAAGTTGCAAGAACTAGCGAAAAATCTCATTTTAACGATGCATTTCAAATCGTAAACTGCCTGCTTACATTTTTTTTACATTTTTCGAAGATAATAAAAAGTGTAAAAAAAAGCAAACCTTTAGAATCCTAAAAAGATCTCCCGGGAGCATTTTTGCAACATGAAAAATATACAAACCAAAATAAAGAGAGGAGGCAACCCTGCTCAAAAATATGGTTTATTACATCGCCTAAAAAAAGAAGAAGAATCGGGGGCTCCGTGGGGAAGTAAATTGTTTTCTTTTTTCTAACTTGGTTTTAAAAAGCTTTTATTGCTAACATTTATTTTCATGAACTCTAACCACACCTCACAACCCTAAACCGGCCGGTCGGGGAAAAAAGTTTTTATTTTTTTAAATTTTGGTGAATACGACAACACACATACGCACGCATGTACACACATACACACACACGCACGCACGCACACATAAGCATATCGCTTGTCACCAAGCTAAAGAAGAGAGAGAGAGAGAGTGGGGGAAGGAGAGAAAGGATCGTACGTGCCGGGGTCAAACAGAAGTTAAATGAAATCGATTATAAATCGCTCGACAAAGTTGTGTCTGAACTTTTTATTCTATGAAACTTAAGATTAATAAAACGAAATAATCGTGGCCCGTGGAAATTTCATGGCGAATATTTCGCATTCAAGAGAACAAAACGAAAAAGTAGTGAATAAATAAATATATAAGAAAATGAATGTTACCAAAGGCAAGATAAGTTACTCTGCTACCTACCTAGATCACATTTTTGTTGTTTTAACTTATTTTAAAACGTTTATTCAACACAAACAAAAGTAGCGCACGGTTTTAAGTTAGAACAATAAAGAAGTGTCTGACATTTTACAGACATCTTGTGAGACTCGATAATCGCTCCAAACTCGAAAATTAAGCAAAATACTGGTAGGAACACATCCAATAAATGTCAGCAAACGTTCGAACATGTTTTCTTTTTCACATTAGCGAAACACTTATCAGAGAAAAAGCGAAAATGAGAAGCAAACACAAATGAAGAAGTCGGTTTTTATCGTTGAGCACAAAAACAACAAAAAAAAGAGTATCTAATCTAATAGGCCCCCGTGCGTGCTATAGGTCAATCTCCAACGTCTGTCCCATCGCCTCAGTGTTGCATCCCTGTTTACAAGTACTTTAATGGGATGTGCTCTCATGAACCCATAGCACTTATACCAGTGCCCGGAAAACTTGTCCCGGGAAAACTCGTCTCTGGAAAAATCGTACCTGGAAAACTCGAACCGTTCAGTTTGTTCAGGTATGCTGAAAACGAATATCGCAAGGAAAATCAGCACAGACTGACTATAGACTCACCATCAAAGTATTGAAATATTTTTTTATTTTATAAAGGAATCACTACTTATCAAGCCCCAGAGGCCACTCGAGGATAAGGCTTAAAGTGTGTACAGTAGTCAATGGACAATATCATAGTAATCGTTAGAAGTGTACATTTGGTAAATTGGATTATTTATAAGGGGCAGCTTATCAAGAACTTGTTTACATTGGACTTGAAGACGACGTAATAAAAATATAAAGTTGCAAGAACTAGCGAAAAATATCATTTTAACGATGCATTTCAAATCGTAAACTGCCTGCTTACATTTTTTTTACATTTTTCGAAGATAATAAAAAGTGTAAAAAAAAGCAAACCTTTAGAATCCTAAAAAGATCTCCCGGGAGCATTTTTGCAACATGAAAAATATACAAACCAAAATAAAGAGAGGAGGCAACCCTGCTCAAAAATATGGTTTATTACATCGCCTAAAAAAAGAAGAAGAATCGGGGGCTCCGTGGGGAAGTAAATTGTTTTCTTTTTTCTAACTTGGTTTTAAAAAGCTTTTATTGCTAACATTTATTTTCATGAACTCTAACCACACCTCACAACCCTAAACCGGCCGGTCGGGGAAAAAAGTTTTTATTTTTTTAAATTTTGGTGAATACGACAACACACATACGCACGCATGTACACACATACACACACACGCACGCACGCACACATAAGCATATCGCTTGTCACCAAGCTAAAGAAGAGAGAGAGAGAGAGTGGGGGAAGGAGAGAAAGGATCGTACGTGCCGGGGTCAAACAGAAGTTAAATGAAATCGATTATAAATCGCTCGACAAAGTTGTGTCTGAACTTTTTATTCTATGAAACTTAAGATTAATAAAACGAAATAATCGTGGCCCGTGGAAATTTCATGGCGAATATTTCGCATTCAAGAGAACAAAACGAAAAAGTAGTGAATAAATAAATATATAAGAAAATGAATGTTACCAAAGGCAAGATAAGTTACTCTGCTACCTACCTAGATCACATTTTTGTTGTTTTAACTTATTTTAAAACGTTTATTCAACACAAACAAAAGTAGCGCACGGTTTTAAGTTAGAACAATAAAGAAGTGTCTGACATTTTACAGACATCTTGTGAGACTCGATAATCGCTCCAAACTCGAAAATTAAGCAAAATACTGGTAGGAACACATCCAATAAATGTCAGCAAACGTTCGAACATGTTTTCTTTTTCACATTAGCGAAACACTTATCAGAGAAAAAGCGAAAATGAGAAGCAAACACAAATGAAGAAGTCGGTTTTTATCGTTGAGCACAAAAACAACAAAAAAAAGAGTATCTAATCTAATAGGCCCCCGTGCGTGCTATAGGTCAATCTCCAACGTCTGTCCCATCGCCTCAGTGTTGCATCCCTGTTTACAAGTACTTTAATGGGATGTGCTCTCATGAACCCATAGCACTTATACCAGTGCCCGGAAAACTTGTCCCGGGAAAACTCGTCTCTGGAAAAATCGTACCTGGAAAACTCGAACCGTTCAGTTTATTCAGGTATGCTGAAAACGAATATCGCAAGGAAAATCAGCACAGACTGACTATAGACTCACCATCAAAGTATTGAAATATTTTTTTATTTTATAAAGGAATCACTACTTATCAAGCCCCAGAGGCCACTCGAGGATAAGGCTTAAAGTGTGTACAGTAGTCAATGGACAATATCATAGTAATCGTTAGAAGTGTACATTTGGTAAATTGGATTATTTATAAGGGGCGGCTTATCAAGAACTTGTTTACATTGGACTTGAAGACGACGTAATAAAAATATAAAGTTGCAAGAACTAGCGAAAAATATCATTTTAACGATGCATTTCAAATCGTAAACTGCCTGCTTACATTTTTTTTACATTTTTCGAAGATAATAAAAAGTGTAAAAAAAAAGCAAACCTTTAGAATCCTAAAAAGATCTCCCGGGAGCATTTTTGCAACATGAAAAATATACAAACCAAAATAAAGAGAGGAGGCAACCCTGCTCAAAAATATGGTTTATTACATCGCCTAAAAAAAGAAGAAGAATCGGGGGCTCCGTGGGGAAGTAAATTGTTTTCTTTTTTCTAACTTGGTTTTAAAAAGCTTTTATTGCTAACATTTATTTTCATGAACTCTAACCACACCTCACAACCCTAAACCGGCCGGTCGGGGAAAAAAGTTTTTATTTTTTTAAATTTTGGTGAATACGACAACACACATACGCACGCATGTACACACATACACACACACACACACGCACGCACACATAAGCATATCGCTTGTCACCAAGCTAAAGAAGAGAGAGAGAGAGTGGGGGAAGGAGAGAAAGGATCGTACGTGCCGGGGTCAAACAGAAGTTAAATGAAATCGATTATAAATCGCTCGACAAAGTTGTGTCTGAACTTTTTATTCTATGAAACTTAAGATTAATAAAACGAAATAATCGTGGCCCGTGGAAATTTCATGGCGAATATTTCGCATTCAAGAGAACAAAACGAAAAAGTAGTGAATAAATAAATATATAAGAAAATGAATGTTACCAAAGGCAAGATAAGTTACTCTGCTACCTACCTAGATCACATTTTTGTTGTTTTAACTTATTTTAAAACGTTTATTCAACACAAACAAAAGTAGCGCACGGTTTTAAGTTAGAACAATAAAGAAGTGTCTGACATTTTACAGACATCTTGTGAGACTCGATAATCGCTCCAAATTCGAAAATTAAGCAAAATACTGGTAGGAACACATCCAATAAATGTCAGCAAACGTTCGAACATGTTTTCTTTTTCACATTAGCGAAACACTTATCAGAGAAAAAGCGAAAATGAGAAGCAAACACAAATGAAGAAGTCGGTTTTTATCGTTGAGCAGTTTGT
>NC_136527.1:130400085-130517585 GCF_053919585.1 Euprymna scolopes | reverse complement strand
GAGAATGTGTCTACGCTCCCCTCCAACATGCTTCAACGCCAACGACGCACACACCCACATACACACACACTTGCATTAACACAAACATACAAATTTAACTCAGCACACACACTCACATAAACACATAAACACATACACACACACACACTCGCATAAAGGCACCAACACACACAAACACAAAGTATTACTCTGTGTGTGCGTGCGTGCGTGCGTGCGCGCATATCACGCCACATTCACTCTTCAACTAAACAAGTTTAAATCAACCAATGAAAAGGCAGCTAGGTAACACAAACTCCATAAAAGGTAAAAAGGTTGCATCATCGACTCGAATTGTTCGATTTTTCCCGGAAAAAGTTAACGGTTTTCACGGCGATGGTGAAATATAAAAAGAGGCCTAAAACGGGCTGTAAATTCAGTTTGGACCCTGGCAGCGAGATGAGTTCCGGAAGAATAGATGACCAGCCAGTCGACCCAGCTAAGCCGCCGCCCTGCCGCTCCTCAGTCGACCCAGCTAAGCCGCCGCCCTGCCGCTCCTCTGTCTACTTCTCTGATGTCAAAAAAAAAGGTATGTCCTTTCGTTTCAAAGTAGATGACGCATTTATTTCAGTTGTGTAAACTGCACAAGTGTTCAAATGAACGTTGTTAGTATGAGCACAGTTCATAAACACGTCGAATTTCTTTTCAAATTTCGACACTTGTGTAGTTTACACGATTTTAACGTTTAACGTCTTTTTATATTTTATTATACTGTTAGAAAGCCAGCCAACAAATATTACCGTTTTTTTAATTTGTTAGGTGAAAGTATACATATAATATTATTTAAGGGAGGTCAATAAACTATAGAATTACCGTGACAATTGTGCAGTTTATAAACCGTGCTGTTCTTGGAAAAAAATATTAAAATTTAAATCTAAATTAACGTCTTTTTGTAAAATTTGTTAGGTGAAAGTATACATATAATATTATTTAAGGGCGGTCAATAAACTATAGAATTACCGTGACAATTGTGCAGTTTATAAACCGTGCTGTTCTGCTGTTCTGGGAAAAAATATTAAAATTTAAATCTAAATTAACGTCTGTTTTTGTTAATTTGTTAGGTGAAAGCATACATATAATATTATTTAAGGGCGGTCGATAAACTATAGAATTACCGTGACAATTGTGCAGTTTATAAACCGTGCTGTTCTGGGAAAAAAATATTAAAGTTTAAATCTAAATTAACGTCTTTTTTTTAAATTTGTTAGGTGAAAGCATACATATAATATTATTTAAGGGTGGTCGATAAACTATAGAATTACCGTGACAATTGTGCAGTTTATAAACCGTGCTTTTGCTGGAAAATATATTTTAAATTTAAATCTAAATTAACGTCTTTTTTTTTTAATTTGTTAGGTGAAAGTATATATATAATATTATTTAAGGGCGGTCGATAAACTATAGAATTACCGTGACAATTGTGCAGTTTATAAACCGTGCTGTTCTGGGAAAAAATATTAAAATTTAAATCTAAATTAACGTCTGTTTTTTTTAATTTGTTAGGTGAAAGCATACATATAATATTATTTAAGGGCGGTCGATAAACTATAGAATTACCGTGACAATTGTGCAGTTTATAAACCGTACTGTTCTGGGAAAAAAATATTAAAATTTAAATCTAAATTAACGTCTTTTTTTTTAAATTTGTTAGGTGAAAGCATACATATAATATTATTTAAGGGAGGTCAATAAACTATAGAATTACCGTGACAATTGTGCAGTTTATAAACCGTGCTTTTGCTGGAAAATATATTTTAAATTTAAATCTAAATTAACGTCTGTTTTTGTTAATTTGTTAGGTGAAAGCATACATATAATATTATTTAAGGGCGGTCGATAAACTATAGAATTACCGTGACAATTGTGCAGTTTATAAACCGTGCTGTTCTGGGAAAAAAATATTAAAATTTAAATCTAAATTAACGTCTTTTTTTAAAATTTGTTAGGTGAAAGCATACGTATAATATTATTTAAGGGTGGTCGATAAACTATAGAATTACCGTGACAATTGTGCAGTTTATAAACCGTGCTTTTGCTGGAAAATATATTTTAAATTTAAATCTAAATTAACGTCTTTTTTTTTTAATTTGTTAGGTGAAAGCATACATATAATATTATTTAAGGGTGGTCAATAAACTATAGAATTACCGTGACAATTGTGCAGTTTATAAACCGTGCTTTTGCTGGTAAATATATTTTAAATTTAAATCTAAATTAACGTCTTTTTTTTTAATTTGTTAGGTGAAAGCATACATATAATATTATGTAAGGGTGGTCGATAAACTATAGAATTACCGTGACAATTGTGCAGTTTATAAACCGTGCTTTTGCTGGAAAATATATTTTAAATTTAAATCTAAATTAACGTCTTTTTTTTTAATTTGTTAGGTGAAAGCATACATATAATATTATTTAAGGGTGGTCAATAAACTATAGAATTACCGTGACAATTGTGCAGTTTATAAACCGTGCTGTTCTGGGAAAAAATATTAAAATTTAAATCTAAATAAACGTCTTTTTTTTAAAATTTGTTAGGTGAAAGCATACATATAATATTATTTAAGGGCGGTCAATAAACTATAGAATTACCGTGACAATTGTGCAGTTTATAAACCGTGCTGTTCTGGGAAAAAAATATTAAAATTTTGATCTAAATTAACGTCTTTTTTTTAAATTTGTTAGATGAAAGCATACATATAATATTATTTAAGGGCATTCCATAAACTGTAGAATTACCGTGACAATTGTGCAGTTTATAAACCGTTCTTTTATTGGATAAAATACTGGATGTGTATTTTCCCCCCTAAAGTCCAACCCTATCCTCACCGTGGTAGGGGGGTGTAACGTTGTAGTTTAACAGCTACACGGCTAAATGGGCTCTGGCAAAAAAAAAAAAAAAAAAAATCCAGAAAATGTCGGCATTAGTTTGTTGCGTCCGTCATCTGGTCGTCTTTTTATACGCTTGCATGTGGCGAGCAAAAAGGCGTGAAGGGAGCAGGCTGAAAGGAGAACAATACCCGAAAGATGTAAACCGAACGAAAGAGAAAAATGGGCCTTCCTGAAAGGCCCCGTGTTCTCCCCAGCCTGCTCCCAGTTTCCCCGACTTTGCATGCAACTGGTTTTGAGCTTTTGGAAAGCTCTTTTCTCAGTGTCGGGGTGTTGACTCCACTTCCAAGTTAACAAATAGCTGCAAGTCTGGGTACGGTCCGATTGGTTCCGAAGCTCTTCCGCTGTGAGGTGCGCTTTCGAATCTCCCAAAGGGGGCTACCCTCTAAGCAGGCGACACGTGCTCGTGTTACTATGTAATGCATGCTTGCCTCGACTCAACTAAGGACGACTAGAGTTCGACTAGATTGTGTGCTCACAAGCCGCTTTAAGGCCGCTTTTATTATTCCTACTGTCTAGGAACTCTGAAATGGTATGGTAGTGCAATTATATATGACCGTCCTCCAATACGAAATGGTAGTGCAATTATATATGACGGTCCTCCGATATGATAGTAGGAATGCCAGTTTTGTGAGCGATCATCGCCGTCTTATGAACACAAACTAGTGGTATCTTTACGAATCCTGTTGTTTTCTGCTCCGCCTGTTATTCTGAGTAGAAACCGCTTTTTAGGAGATGTTCGCAGCACAGCTTGTTTTTATATAGTGCCCCTCCTTTCGGGAGTTCATCACCTCGCTGCCCAGACGAGAGCTTTTTCCGGTGGAACCTCTTTTTTTTTTCTTTTTTTTATTTTACTTTCCAGTTTAATGGCGAACGAACAGTCACCAGCAAGTGGTCTGCACCGACAGGAAGATGAGTATAGTATCACCCTTTCTTCTTTTTATTTCGATTTCAGTCTTTGTGATTTGATAATTTAATTTAACTGTTTCCATTGTTCCAGCTTTCACACAGCAGTAGATTATCAACACTATAAATATCATCTCTTTTTTATAGATTGGAACAAGCAATGAAACCTAGCAGCATCACCGTTCCTGTCTGCCACATGTCTTGTGCACTTTGAATCCAGTATTTCTTTCTTTGCGTTCAAGCACATCTGGGTACAATCAAACTGCGTATGATGTATGTCTATCTGTTTCTTCCAACATTAGCATCTCAAAGTCTTGGCAGCAATCATTGTCATAGAAGTAGAGTAAGTATTCTTTTTCTTTCCTTCTGTGTGTATATCTTTATAATTTCAGGTACTCCTCTTGATCATGATGGAATTCTACTATCAGCTATTGTGAGAATTATGTGCATTGGAAAAAACAACTGAATCCAGCAGCATCACCTATCCTAGC
This sequence comes from Euprymna scolopes, assembly GCF_053919585.1. Lineage (NCBI taxonomy): Eukaryota > Metazoa > Mollusca > Cephalopoda > Sepiida > Sepiolidae > Euprymna > Euprymna scolopes. Next base: position 130,513,266 of record NC_136527.1, on the reverse strand, counting down.
TGCCACATGTTTCCTGTAGTTACAGAAGTCCTCAAGTAAGTGTTTCTTTCTTTGTGTACATGCACATCTGGGTACAATCAAATTCTAAACTATTAACTTTATTTAAATGAATGCAGTTCTGCTTGTATTTCTTCTCATCAGCTAACTTATGCAACTACAAAAAAAAAGGTAGTACATGGGTGTTTGATCATAACCAGAAAGTTAAATATATCATTAAAAAAAAAAAGTTTTTAAATTATTAAAAAAAAGAAGTTTTTAAATTATTAAAAGGAAAAAAATCATCACAGTAAAAATTATATATATGTAACAAAGAACACAAACAAACATGAAATTGCCATGAGTTTCAGCAAGAAGCACAAAAGAGAAAAAGTGGAGATAACACCTGGGAAGTAACAGGTAAGAATTTTCTTTATTTCTTATCTCAACTAGCGCATAGATTTTTTTCAAATATACATTAAAAAAAATTACCCAAGTCAAACAATTGATGGAAAAACTAAGCATTAAAGTTCAATTAAGCATAAAAAAAATAAATTCTAATAATTATGTAATCTATATACAAATTGTCTCCCTTGAATATATATATATATACATATTCAAGGGAGACCATTGGTATATAGATTACATAATAATTAGAAGTTATTTTTTTAATTGAAATATATATATTCAAGGGAGACAATTTGTATATATATCATATAATTATTTGAAGTAATTTTTTAATTCAAATATATATATATATATATATTTATTTATTTATTTCAATTAAAAAAATAACTTCTAATAATTGTTATCTATATTCACATAGTCTTCCTTGAATATATATATATATATATATTCAAGGGAGACAATTTGTATAAAGATCACATAATTATTAGAAGTTATTTTTTTTAATTGAAATAAATATATATATTCAAGGGAGACAATTTGTATATAGATCAGATAATTATTAGAATTATTTTTTTAAATTGAAATAAATACATTTATATATATATATATATATATATATATATATATATATATTATACTAGCATAGGTTACTGGCGTAGCCCCGGTGTTTAGCGGTGTATGCTGCCCCCCTCCCCAACAAAAAAGAAAGCAGAGAAACGGTTAATTTTTTAAAACTTGACCCCTATTATAAACCCTTAAAATTTATTGTTTTGGGCTCCAAATGAGATATTAAGTTAGATCCATGTCCAAGGAAACTATATGTAAAATTTCAAGTGTTTAGACCCATAATTGTCGGAGGAGATTTGTAAGGTTCTCAAAGGCCAAATCATTGAAGTTTGACCCCTCAATCGCCAAATTTCTGTCCAAGTACCAATCACATAGATTTTCCAAAATCTCAGTACCCTTTTTATCAAAATTTGGAATATGTAGACTAAAATTGACAGAAATGTACACACAGACAGACATATTCAATTCTATAGATAGATAGATAGATAAATAATGAGAGACAGAAAGATAAATATATACAATGATTAATGAATTAGTAGAGATAGTTGTTAAATTTTTGGAAATATGTATGGCAATTTGATGGTAAGACTTAGAGCTAACTGTAAATATTTAAAATATATACACAGAAATTCAAATGACAGGACTTATATGTAGAGTGCTCAATACATCAGTAGAGCAAGGTAATAAATTAAAAAAAATGTATACGTAAATTTAGATAACCACAATTTTTTTGGTATTCTTGTGTGAATATGACATAATGTAATATAAATTTTAATAATTTTATTCTAAATGTTATGATTCTCAATGAAAAATCTAAAATGTCAATATATATATATATATATATATACATATATATATATATTTCAATAAAAAGAATAACTTCTAATAATTATGTCATCTATATAACAATTGTCTCCCTTGAACATATATAGATTATATATATATATTAAATATATATATTTATATATATATATATATATATATATATATATTTATTAAAAAAAATAACTTCTAATAATTATGTGATCTATATTAAAATTGTCTCCCTTGAATATATATATATATATATATATATATATATATATATATTTATTTCAATAAAAAAAATAAGGTCTAATAAAAATTACAAATTGTCCCCCTGTAATATATATATATGTATATATATATACACATATATTTACTTATTTCAATAAAAAAAATAACTTCTGATAATTATATGATCTATATACAAATTGTCTCCCTTTTTTTAGCACTATTTAAAGTGTAATTATTAAATAAAAATCTAAATAAAATGTCTTTATTGCTCTGTCTTATTGAGCACTCTTATATAACTCTGGTTAAATCTTAATGTTTACTTATCCTGTAATAAAATAAACGTTTTATAATATCAGCTCTGTCTAGTTTTGAGCACTATTTTAAAGTGTTATTATTAAGTAAAAATCTAAATAACATGACTTTATTGTTCTATGTCTCATTGATTGAATTGAAATAAATAAATATATATATATATATATATTTACTTCAATTAATAAAAATAACTTCTAATTATTATATGATCTATATCAAATTGTCTCCCTTGAATATATATATATATATTTATTTATTTCAATAAAAAAAAACTTCTAATAATTATGTGATCTATATACAAATTGTCTCCCTTGAATATATATATATATAGATTATATATATATATATATATGTATTTCAATTAAAAAAATAACTTCTAATAATTATGTGATTTATATATTTACCAATGATTCTTGCATGTGCTCCATAGTTTTATATAGCTGTGTAGTAAATTTAAAAATTGCTTTGTTTAATTATACAAGACGATTTTACTTTAAGAGTGCTCAATGCATTTATAGAGCTTTGTAGTAAGAGTTGGAAACATTTTGGCAATTATTTTAGACAAATCTACTTCCAGAGTGCTCAATATATTAGTAGAGCTAAATAAAACATTTGAGAAACAGATATGGCATTTCAACTGCATAAATTTATTTTGACAGAGTTCAATACATTAGTAGAGCTAAATATAGACTTTCAAAAAACGTATGGCAATTCAGCTACACGAATATACTTAAGAGTGCTCAATACATTAGTAGACGAAAGAATAAAATTCAGAAAACATGAAGAGCTCTGCAGTATGTTTTGAAAACCTAAATGTCAATATGTAAGTATAAATATACTGTAAGTGTTTAATATATATATATATATATATATATATATATGACAAGTATTTAAAACAAGTTTCTTATTTGAGTGCCTAATATATTTGAGAGTTCTATGGTAACTTTATAAAACATATTTCAAAATTATGTTAGATAAATTGTCTTTGAGAGTGCTCATTTCTAAGTAGAGCTCTGTAGAAAATTTTTGAGACATGTTCAGCAATTTAAGTTCATATGAGTTAATAAATAGAGCTATATAGTGACTTGTGCAAACTTATATGGCACTTATCCTAGACAAGTTAACTCTTGTAGCTGTGCAATACGTAAGTAGAGTTCTGCATTAGTTTTGGGGTATGGTTCTCACTTTATTAGGGCAATAACTTGGACACATTATACTATGGACAAATCCATTGAGGACAACCAAAGGTAACCTGTTTTTTTCCACTCTGCTGAATAAGACTCATCCGTCTTGGTTCACTCTTGGGACATTAAAACACACAAGGTGAAGAATTAAAAAAAGAATGCAAAAATGTAAATGTCTTTGCAACTCATTCATTTTCACTTTCATAACACAAAAACAAAAAAATATACATAATAAAAAATGTTAAGCAAAATTGATTCATGTTAACACCTCTCCCAACACCACAGATTAACTACAAAAATACTTGATAAAGCAAAACACAATTACAAATGTGTATGAAAAAAATAAAAATAAAAAAAATCAACCAAGCAATGGCTCATGATTTCCTGGTGTTTGATGGAATGTGAGTAGGCATACAGCCTGGATAATTTTCCAAGGTAAGTGATGATATTCATCATTATTGTCTTTTTGGATTAGTTCAGATATATCTCATAACTATAATTGTTTTATGTATATATTTATATGTCTAGATGTTATGTGTGCTATTTGCATGTTCTCTATAGAAAAAAAGCTACATAAAATCTACAAGTGTATTCTGATGTAGAATTAACCAGTAAAAACAATGCTTGTGTTCCTGATATACAAACTATTTCCTATTAGCATATAAGTTGAATCATGAAATTTATCTCCCTTGCCTGTCTCTCTTTATACCTTTGTATTTATCTAGATCTGTCTATCTCCCTTTTCTTATTCTTTATCCCTATTCCCCGTCTTGCTATCCCAGGTAAGAGTAGGCGTCGATGAGGCACATCCAGACGCCAACCTACACGGTGCAGAGAAAGGACAGAAAAAAAACTAAGTCCCGATGTGCCTAGCAGATTAGAAGGCATTTTGCAACGCCTACATGCACCCAACATGGCAGTAGGCGTCGATCGGGCACTTCAAGACACTTACTTACACTGTTTTGAACTTAGAGATTTCAATTGAATACTACTTGACATGTGTTGGTCTAGTAGCTCCTCATCTACCTATATCTACGTCCACCCCTGTAAGGACTTAGAAATTTTCAATTGAATACACGTTGAGAAGGCTTGGTCTATAGGATTCTCATCTACCTATATCCACATCCCCTGTTGTTTGGACTTAGAAATTTTCAATTGAATACACGTTGACTTGCATTGGTCTATAGGATTCTCATCTACCTATATCGACATCCCCTCTTGTTTGGACTTAGAAATTTTACATTGAATACACGTTGACTTGCATTGGTCTATAGGATTCTCATCTACCTATATCCACATCCCCTCTTGTTTGGATCTAGAAATTTTCATTTGAATACACGTTGACTTGCATTGGTCTATAGGATTCTCATCTACCTATATCTACATCCCCTGTTGTTTGGACTTAGAAATTTTCAATTGAATACACGTTGACTTGCATTGGTCTATAGGATTCTGATCTACCTATATCTACATCCCCTCTTGTTTGGACTTAGAAATTTTCAATTGAATACACGTTGACTTACATTGGTCTATAGGATTCTCATCTACCTATATCCACATCCCCTCTTGTTTGGACTTAGAAATTTTCAATTGAATACACCTTGACTTGCATTGGTCTATAGGATTCTCATCTACCTATATCCACATCCCCTCTTGTTTGGACTTAGAAATTTTCAATTGAATACACGTTGACTTGCATTGGTCTATAGGATTCTCATCTACCTATATCTACATCCCCTCTTGTTTGGACTTAGAAATTTTACATTGAATACACGTTGACTTGCATTGGTCTATAGGATTCTCATCTACCTATATCCACATCCCCTCTTGTTTGGACTTAGAAATTTTCAATTGAATACACGTTGACTTGCATTGGTCAATAGGATTCTCATCTACCTATATCAACATCCCCTGTTGTTTGGACTTAGAAATTTTCAATTGAATACACGTTGACTTGCATTGGTCTATAGGATTGTCATCTACCTATATCCACATCCCCTCTTGTTTGGACTTAGAAATTTTCAATTGAATACACGTTGACTTGCATTGGTCTATAGGATTCTCATCTACCTATATCCACATCCCCTCTTGTTTGGACTTAGAAATTTTCAATTGAATACACGTTGACTTGCATTGGTCTATAGGATTCTGATCTACCTATATCCACATCCCCTCTTGTTTGGACTTAGAAATTTTCAATTGAATACACGTTGACTTGCATTGGTCTATAGGATTCTCATCTACCTATATCCACATCCCCTCTTGTTTGGACTTAGAAATTTTCAATTGAATACACGTTGACTTGCATTGGTCTATAGGATTCTCATCTACCTATATCCACATCCCCTCTTGTTTGGACTTAGAAATTTTCAATTGAATACACGTTGACTTGCATTGGTCTATAGGATTCTCATCTACCTATATCCACATCCCCTGTTGTTTGGACTTAGAAATTTTCAATTGAATACACGTTGACTTGCATTGGTCTATAGGATTCTCATCTACCTATATCCACATCCCCTCTTGTTTGGACTTAGAAATTTTCAATTGAATACACGTTGACTTGCATTGGTCTATAGGATTCTAATCTACCTATATCTACATCCCCTCTTGTTTGGACTTAGAAATTTTACATTGAATACACGTTGACTTGCATTGGTCTATAGGATTCTAATCTACCTATATCCACATCCCCTCTTGTTTGGACTTAGAAATTTTCAATTGAATACACGTTGACTTGCATTGGTCTATAGGATTCTAATCTACCTATATCTACATCCCCTCTTGTTTGGACTTAGAAATTTTACATTGAATACACGTTGACTTGCATTGGTCTATAGGATTCTAATCTACCTATATCCACATCCCCTCTTGTTTGGACTTAGAAATTTTCAATTGAATACACGTTGACTTGCATTGGTCTATAGGATTCTAATCTACCTATATCTACATCCCCTGTTGTTTGGACTTAGAAATTTTCAATTGAATACACGTTGACTTGCATTGGTCTATAGGATTCTAATCTACCTATATCTACATCCCCTCTTGTTTGGACTTAGAAATTTTACATTGAATACACGTTGACTTGCATTGGTCTATAGGATTCTAATCTACCTATATCCACATCCCCTCTTGTTTGGACTTAGAAATTTTCAATTGAATACACGTTGACTTGCATTGGTCTATAGGATTCTAATCTACCTATATCTACATCCCCTCTTGTTTGGACTTAGAAATTTTACATTGAATACACGTTGACTTGCATTGGTCTATAGGATTCTCATCTACCTATATCCACATCCCCTCTTGTTTGGACTTAGAAATTTTCAATTGAATACACGTTGACTTGCATTGGTCTATAAGATTCTCATCTACCTATATCCACATCCCCTCTTGTTTGGACTTAGAAATTTTCAATTGAATACACGTTGACTTGCATTGGTCTATAAGATTCTCATCTACCTATATCCACATCCCCTCTTGTTTGGACTTAGAAATTTTCAATTGAATACACGTTGACTTGCATTGGTCTATAGGATTCTCATCTACCTATATCAACATCCCCTCTTGTTTGGACTTAGACATTCTCAATTGAATACACGTTGACTTGCATTGGTCTATAGGATTCTCATCTACCTATATCCACATCCCCTGTTGTTTGGACTTAGAAATTTTCAATTGAATACACGTTGACTTGCATTGGTCTATAGAATTCTCATCTACCTATATCCACATCCCCTCTTGTTTGGACTTAGAAATTTTCAATTGAATACACGTTGAATTGCATTGGTCTATAGGATTCTCATCTACCTATATCCACATCCCCTCTTGTTTGGACTTAGAAATTTTCAATTGAATACACGTTGACTTGCATTGGTCTATAGGATTCTCATTTACCTAAATCCACATCCCCTCTTGTTTGGACTTAGAAATTTTCAATTGAATACACGTTGACTTGCATTGGTCTATAGGATTCTCATTTACCTAAATCCACATCCCCTCTTGTTTGGACTTAGAAATTTTCAATTGAATACACGTTGACTTGCATTGGTCTATAGGATTCTCATCTACCTATATCCACATCCCCTCTTGTTTGGACTTAGAAATTTTCAATTGAATACACGTTGACTTGCATTGGTCTATAGGATTCTCATCTACCTATATCCACATCCCCTCTTGTTTGGACTTAGAAATTTTCAATTGAATACACGTTGACTTGCATTGGTCGATAGGATTCTCATCTACCTATATCCACATCCCCTGTTGTTTGGACTTAGAAATTTTCAATTGAATACACGTTGACTTGCATTGGTCGATAGGATTCTCATCTACCTATATCCACATCCCCTCTTGTTTGGACTTAGAAATTTTCAATTGAATACACGTTGACTTGCATTGGTCTATAGGATTCTCATCTACCTATATCAACATCCCCTCTTGTTTGGACTTAGAAATTTTCAATTGAATACACGTTGACTTGCATTGGTCGATAGGATTCTCATCTACCTATATCCACATCCCCTGTTGTTTGGACTTAGAAATTTTCAATTGAATACACGTTGACTTGCATTGGTCGATAGGATTCTCATCTACCTATATCAACATCCCCTCTTGTTTGGACTTAGAAATTTTCAATTGAATACACGTAGACTTGCATTGGTCGATAGGATTCTCATCTACCTATATCCACATCCCCTGTTGTTTGGACTTAGAAATTTTCAATTGAATACACGTTGACTTGCATTGGTCGATAGGATTCTCATCTACCTATATCAACATCCCCTCTTGTTTGGACATAGAAATTTTCAATTGAATACACGTTGACTTGCATTGGTCTATAGGATTCTCATCTACCTATATCCACATCCCTTCTTGTTTGGACTTAGAAATTTTCAATTGAATACACGTTGACTTGCATTGGTCTATAGGATTCTCATCTACCTATATCCACATCCCCTCTTGTTTGGACTTAGAAATTTTCAATTGAATACACGTTGACTTGCATTGGTCTATAGGATTCTCATCTACCTATATCCACATCCCCTCTTGTTTGGACTTAGAAATTTTCAATTGAATACACGTTGACTTGCATTGGTCTATAGGATTCTCATCTACCTATATCCACATCCCCTTTTGTTTGGACTTAGAAATTTTCAATTGAATACACGTTGACTTGCATTGGTCTATAGGATTCTCATCTACCTATATCCACATCCCCTCTTGTTTGGACTTAGAAATTTTCAATTGAATACACGTTGACTTGCATTGGTCTATAGGATTCTCATCTACCTATATCCACATCCCCTCTTGTTTGGACTTAGAAATTTTAGATTGAATACACGTTGACTTGCATTGGTCTATAGGATTCTCATCTACCTATATCCACATCCCCTCTTGTTTGGACTTAGAAATTTTCAATTGAATACACGTTGACTTGCATTGGTCTATAGGATTCTCATCTACCTATATCCACATCCCCTCTTGTTTGGACTTAGAAATTTTCAATTGAATACACGTTGACTTGCATTGGTCTATAGGATTCTCATCTACCTATATCCACATCCCCTCTTGTTTGGACTTAGAAATTTTCAATTGAATAAACGTTGACTTGCATTGGTCTATAGGATTCTCATCTACCTATATCCACATCCCCTGTTGTTTGGACTTAGAAATTTTCAATTGAATACACGTTGACTTGCATTGGTCTATAGGATTCTCATCTACCTATATCCACATCCCCTGTTGTTTGGACTTAGAAATTTTCAATTGAATACACGTTGACTTGCATTGGTCTATAGGATTCTGATCTACCTATATCCACATCCCCTCTTGTTTGGACTTAGAAATTTTCAATTGAATACACGTTGACTTGCATTGGTCTATAGGATTCTCATCTACCTATATACACATCCCCTCTTGTTTGGACTTAGAAATTTTCAATTGAATACACGTTGACTTGCATTGGTCTATAGGATTCTCATCTACCTATATACACATCCCCTCTTGTTTGGACTTAGAAATTTTTAATTGAATACACGTTGACTTGCATTGGTCTATAGGATTCTGATCTACCTATATCCACATCCCCTCTTGTTTGGACTTAGAAAATTTCAATTGAATACACGTTGACTTGCATTGGTCTATAGGATTCTCATCTACCTATATCCACATCCCCTGTTGTTTGGACTTAGAAATTTTCAATTGAATACACGTTGACTTGCATTGGTCTATAGGATTCTCATCTACCTATATCCACATCCCCTGTTGTTTGGACTTAGAAATTTTCAATTGAATACACGTTGACTTGCATTGGTCTATAGGATTCTCATCTACCTATATCCACATCCCCTGTTGTTTGGACTTAGAAATTTTCAATTGAATACACGTTGACTTGCATTGGTCTATAGGATTCTCCTCTACCTATATCCACATCCCCTGTTGTTTGGACTTAGAAATTTTCAATTAAATACACGTTGACTTGCATTGGTCTATAGGATTCTCATCTACCTATATCCACATCCCCTCTTGTTTGGACTTAGAAATTTTCAATTGAATACACGTTGACTTGCATTGGTCTATAGGATCTTCATCTACCTATATCTACATCCCCTCTTGTTTGGACTTAGAAATTTTCAATTGAATACACGTTGACTTGCATTGGTCTATAGGATTCTCATCTACCTATATCCACATCCCCTCTTGTTTGGACTTAGAAATTTTCAATTGAATACACGTTGACTTGCATTGGTCTATAGGATTCTCATCTACCTATATCCACATCCCCTCTTGTTTGGACTTAGAAATTTTAAATTGAATATACGTTGACTTGCATTGGTCTATAGAATTCTCATCTACCTATATCTACATCCCCTCTTGTTTGGACTTAGAAATTTTCTATTGAATACACGTTGACTTGCATTGGTCTATAGGATTCTCATCTACCTATATCCACATCCCCTCTTGTTTGGACTTAGAAATTTTCAATTGAATACACGTTGACTTGCATTGGTCTATAGGATTCTCATCTACCTATATCCACATCCCCTGTTGTTTGGACTTAGAAATTTTCAATTGAATACACGTTGACTTGCATTTGTCTATAGGATTCTCCTCTACCTATATCCACATCCCCTGTTGTTTGGACTTAGAAATTTTCAATTAAATACACGTTGACTTGCATTGGTCTATAGGATTCTCATCTACCTATATCCACATCCCCTCTTGTTTGGACTTAGAAATTTTCAATTGAATACACGTTGACTTGCATTGGTCTATAGGATCTTCATCTACCTATATCCACATCCCCTCTTGTTTGGACTTAGAAATTTTCAATTGAATACACGTTGACTTGCATTGGTCTATAGGATTCTCATCTACCTATATCCACATCCCCTCTTGTTTGGACTTAGAAATTTTCAATTGAATACACGTTGACTTGCATTGGTCTATAGGATTCTCATCTACCTATATCCACATCCCCTGTTGTTTGGACTTAGAAATTTTCAATTGAATACACGTTGACTTGCATTTGTCTATAGGATTCTCCTCTACCTATATCCACATCCCCTGTTGTTTGGACTTAGAAATTTTCAATTAAATACACGTTGACTTGCATTGGTCTATAGGATTCTCATCTACCTATATCCACATCCCCTCTTGTTTGGACTTAGAAATTTTCAATTGAATACACGTTGACTTGCATTGGTCTATAGGATCTTCATCTACCTATATCCACATCCCCTCTTGTTTGGACTTAGAAATTTTCAATTGAATACACGTTGACTTGCATTGGTCTATAGGATTCTCATCTACCTATATCCACATCCCCTCTTGTTTGGACTTAGAAATTTTCAATTGAATACACGTTGACTTGCATTGGTCTATAGGATTGTCATCTACCTATATCCACATCCCCTCTTGTTTGGACTTAGAAATTTTCAATTGAATACACGTTGACTTGCATTGGTCTATAGGATTCTCATCTACCTATATCCACATCCCCTCTTGTTTGGACTTAGAAATTTTCAATTGAATACACGTTGACTTGCATTGGTCTATAGGATTCTCATCTACCTATATCCACATCCCCTGTTGTTTGGACTTAGAAATTTTCAATTGAATACACGTTGACTTGCATTGGTCTATAGGATTCTCATCTACCTATATCCACATCCCCTGTTGTTTGGACTTAGAAATTTTCAATTGAATACACGTTGACTTGCATTGGTCTATAGGATTCTCATCTACCTATATCCACATCCCCTCTTGTTTGGACTTAGAAATTTTCAATTGAATACACGTTGACTTGCATTGGTCTATAGGATTCTCATCTACCTATATCCACATCCCCTGTTGTTTGGACTTAGAAATTTTCAATTGAATACACGTTGACTTGCATTGGTCTATAGGATTCTCATCTACCTATATCCACATCCCCTCTTGTTTGGACTTAGAAATTTTACATTGAATACACGTTGACTTGCATTGGTCTATAGGATTCTCATCTACCTATATCCACATCCCCTCTTGTTTGGACTTAGAAATTTTCAATTGAATACACGTTGACTTGCATTGGTCTATAGGATTCTCATCTACCTATATCCACATCCCCTGTTGTTTGGACTTAGAAATTTTCAATTGAATACACGTTGACTTGCATTTGTCTATAGGATTCTCCTCTACCTATATCCACATCCCCTGTTGTTTGGACTTAGAAATTTTCAATTAAATACACGTTGACTTGCATTGGTCTATAGGATTCTCATCTACCTATATCCACATCCCCTCTTGTTTGGACTTAGAAATTTTCAATTGAATACACGTTGACTTGCATTGGTCTATAGGATCTTCATCTACCTATATCCACATCCCCTCTTGTTTGGACTTAGAAATTTTCAATTGAATACACGTTGACTTGCATTGGTCTATAGGATTCTCATCTACCTATATCCACATCCCCTCTTGTTTGGACTTAGAAATTTTCAATTGAATACACGTTGACTTGCATTGGTCTATAGGATTCTCATCTACCTATATCCACATCCCCTGTTGTTTGGACTTAGAAATTTTCAATTGAATACACGTTGACTTGCATTTGTCTATAGGATTCTCCTCTACCTATATCCACATCCCCTGTTGTTTGGACTTAGAAATTTTCAATTAAATACACGTTGACTTGCATTGGTCTATAGGATTCTCATCTACCTATATCCACATCCCCTCTTGTTTGGACTTAGAAATTTTCAATTGAATACACGTTGACTTGCATTGGTCTATAGGATCTTCATCTACCTATATCCACATCCCCTCTTGTTTGGACTTAGAAATTTTCAATTGAATACACGTTGACTTGCATTGGTCTATAGGATTCTCATCTACCTATATCCACATCCCCTCTTGTTTGGACTTAGAAATTTTCAATTGAATACACGTTGACTTGCATTGGTCTATAGGATTGTCATCTACCTATATCCACATCCCCTCTTGTTTGGACTTAGAAATTTTCAATTGAATACACGTTGACTTGCATTGGTCTATAGGATTCTCATCTACCTATATCCACATCCCCTCTTGTTTGGACTTAGAAATTTTCAATTGAATACACGTTGACTTGCATTGGTCTATAGGATTCTCATCTACCTATATCCACATCCCCTGTTGTTTGGACTTAGAAATTTTCAATTGAATACACGTTGACTTGCATTGGTCTATAGGATTCTCATCTACCTATATCCACATCCCCTGTTGTTTGGACTTAGAAATTTTCAATTGAATACACGTTGACTTGCATTGGTCTATAGGATTCTCATCTACCTATATCCACATCCCCTCTTGTTTGGACTTAGAAATTTTCAATTGAATACACGTTGACTTGCATTGGTCTATAGGATTCTCATCTACCTATATCCACATCCCCTGTTGTTTGGACTTAGAAATTTTCAATTGAATACACGTTGACTTGCATTGGTCTATAGGATTCTCATCTACCTATATCCACATCCCCTCTTGTTTGGACTTAGAAATTTTACATTGAATACACGTTGACTTGCATTGGTCTATAGGATTCTCATCTACCTATATCCACATCCCCTCTTGTTTGGACTTAGAAATTTTCAATTGAATACACGTTGACTTGCATTGGTCTATAGGATTCTCATCTACCTATATCCACATCCCCTGTTGTTTGGACTTAGAAATTTTCAATTGAATACACGTTGACTTGCATTGGTCTATAGGATTCTCATCTACCTATATCCACATCCCCTGTTGTTTGGACTTAGAAATTTTCAATTGAATACACGTTGACTTGCATTGGTCTATAGGATTCTCATCTACCTATATCCACATCCCCTCTTGTTTGGACTTAGAAATTTTCAATTGAATACACGTTGACTTGCATTGGTCTATAGGATTCTCATCTACCTATATCCACATCCCCTGTTGTTTGGACTTAGAAATTTTCAATTGAATACACGTTGACTTGCATTGGTCTATAGGATTCTCATCTACCTATATCCACATCCCCTCTTGTTTGGACTTAGAAATTTTCAATTGAATACACGTTGACTTGCATTGGTCTATAGGATTCTGATCTACCTATATCCACATCCCCTCTTGTTTGGACTTAGAAATTTTCAATTGAATACACGTTGACTTGCATTGGTCTATAGGATTCTCATCTACCTATATCCACATCCCCTCTTGTTTGGACTTAGAAATTTTCAATTGAATACACGTTGACTTGCATTGGTCTATAGGATTCTCATCTACCTATATCCACATCCCCTCTTGTTTGTACTTAGAAATTTTCAATTGAATACACGTTGACTTGCATTGGTCTATAGGATTCTCATCTACCTATATCCACATCCCCTCTTGTTTGGACTAAGAAATTTTACATTGAATACACGTTGACTTGCATTGGTCTATAGGATTCTCATCTACCTATATCCACATCCCCTCTTGTTTGTACTTAGAAATTTTCAATTGAATACACGTTGACTTGCATTGGTCTATAGGATTCTCATCTACCTATATCCACATCCCCTCTTGTTTGGACTTAGAAATTTTCAATTGAATCCACGTTGACTTGCATTGGTCTATAGGATTCTCATCTACCTATATCCACATCCCCTCTTGTTTGGACTTAGAAATTTTACATTGAATACACGTTGACTTGCATTGGTCTATAGGATTCTGATCTACCTATATCCACATCCCCTCTTGTTTGGACTTAGAAATTTTCAATTGAATACACGTTGACTTGCATTGGTCTATAGGGTTCTCATCTACCTATATCCACATCCCCTCTTGTTTGGACTTGGAAATTTTCAATTGAATACACGTTGACTTGCATTGGTCTATAGGATTCTCATCTACCTATATCCACATCCCCTCTTGTTTGGACTTAGAAATTTTCAATTGAATACACGTTGACTTGCATTGGTCTATAGGATTCTCATCTACCTATATCCACATCCCCTCTTGTTTGGACTTAGAAATTTTCAATTGAATACACGTTGACTTGCATTGGTCTATAGGATTCTCATCTACCTATATCCACATCCCCTCTTGTTTGGTCTTAGAAATTTTCATTTGAATACACGTTGACTTGCATTGGTCTATAGGATTCTCATCTACCTATATCCACATCCCCTGTTGTTTGGACTTAGAAATTTTCAATTGAATACACGTTGACTTGCATTGGTCTATAGGATTCTCATCTACCTATATCCACATCCCCTCTTGTTTGGACTTAGAAATTTTCAATTGAATACACGTTGACTTGCATTGGTCTATAGGATTCTCATCTACCTATATCCACATCCCCTGTTGTTTGGACTTGGAAATTTTCAATTGAATACACGTTGACTTGCATTGGTCTATAGGATTCTCATCTACCTATATCCACATCCCCTCTTGTTTGGACTTAGAAATTTTCAATTGAATACACGTTGACTTGCATTGGTCTATAGGATTCTCATCTACCTATATCCACATCCCCTCTTGTTTGGACTTAGAAATTTTCAATTGAATACACGTTGACTTGCATTGGTCTATAGGATTCTCATCTACCTATATCCACATCCCCTCTTGTTTGGTCTTAGAAATTTTCATTTGAATACACGTTGACTTGCATTGGTCTATAGGATTCTCATCTACCTATATCCACATCCCCTCTTGTTTGGACTTGGAAATTTTCAATTGAATACACGTTTACTTGCATTGCTCTATAGGATTCTCATCTACCTATATCCACATCCCCTCTTGTTTGGACTTAGAAATTTTCAATTGAATACACGTTGACTTGCATTGGTCTATAGGATTCTCATCTACCTATATCCACATCCCCTCTTGTTTGGACTTAGAAATTTTCAATTGAATACACGTTGACTTGCATTGGTCTATAGGATTCTCATCTACCTATATCCACATCCCCTCTTGTTTGGACTTAGAAATTTTCAATTGAATACACGTTGACTTGCATTGGTCTATAGGATTCTCATCTACCTATATCCACATCCCCTCTTGTTTGGACTTAGAAATTTTCAATTGAATACACGTTGACTTGCATTGGTCTATAGGATTCTCATCTACCTATATCCACATCCCCTCTTGTTTGGACTTAGAAATTTTAGATTGAATACACGTTGACTTGCATTGCCTTATAGGATTCTCATCTACCTATATCCACATCCCCTCTTGTTTGGACTTAGAAATTTTCAATTGAATACACGTTGACTTGCATTGGTCTATAGGATTCTGATCTACCTATATCCACATCCCCTCTTGTTTGGACTTAGAAATTTTCAATTGAATACACGTTGACTTGCATTGGTTTATAGGATTCTGATCTACCTATATCCACATCCCCTCTTGTTTGGACTTAGAAATTTTCAATTGAATACACGTTGTCTTGCATTGGTCTATAGGATTCTCATCTACCTATATCCACATCCCCTCTTGTTTGGACTTAGAAATTTTCAATTGAATACACGTTGACTTGCATTGGTCTACAGGATTCTCATCTACCTATATCCACATCCCTTCTTGTTTGGACTTAGAAATTTTCAATTGAATACACGTTGACTTGCATTGGTCTATAGGATTCTCATCTACCTATATCCACATCCCCTCTTGTTTGGTCTTAGAAATTTTCATTTGAATACACGTTGACTTGCATTGGTCTATAGGATTCTCATCTACCTATATCCACATCCCCTCTGGTTTGGACTTGGAAATTTTCAATTGAATACACGTTTACTTGCATTGCTCTATAGGATTCTCATCTACCTATATCCACATCCCCTCTTGTTTGGACTTAGAAATTTTCAATTGAATACACGTTGACTTGCATTGGTCTATAGGATTCTCATCTACCTATATCCACATCCCCTCTTGTTTGGACTTAGAAATTTTCAATTGAATACACGTTGACTTGCATTGGTCTATAGGATTCTCATCTACCTATATCCACATCCCCTCTTGTTTGGACTTAGAAATTTTCAATTGAATACACGTTGACTTGCATTGGTCTATAGGATTCTGATCTACCTATATCCACATCCCCTCTTGTTTGGACTTAGAAACTTTCAATTGAATACACGTTAACTTGCATTGGTCTATAGCATTCTCATCTACCTATATCCACATCCCCTCTTGTTTGGACTTAGAAACTTTCAATTGAATACACGTTGACTTGCATTGGTCTATAGGATTCTCATCTACCTATATCCACATCCCCTCTTGTTTGGACTTAGAAATTTTCAATTGAATACACGTTGACTTGCATTGGTCTATAGGATTCTCATCTACCTATATCCACATCCCCTCTTGTTTGGACTTAGAAATTTTCAATTGAATACACGTTGACTTGCATTGGTCTATAGGATTCTCATCTACCTATATCCACATCCCCTCTTGTTTGGACTTAGAAATTTTCAATTGAATACACGTTGACTTGCATTGGTCTATAGGATTCTGATCTACCTATATCCACATCCCCTCTTGTTTGGACTTAGAAACTTTCAATTGAATACACGTTAACTTGCATTGGTCTATAGCATTCTCATCTACCTATATCCACATCCCCTCTTGTTTGGACTTAGAAACTTTCAATTGAATACACGTTGACTTGCATTGGTCTATAGGATTCTCATCTACCTATATCCACATCCCCTCTTGTTTGGACTTAGAAATTTTCAATTGAATACACGTTGACTTGCATTGGTCTATAGGATTCTCATCTACCTATATCCACATCCCCTCTTGTTTGGACTTAGAAATTTTCAATTGAATACACGTTGACTTGCATTGGTCTATAGGATTCTCATCTACCTATATCCACATCCCCTCTTGTTTGGACTTAGAAATTTTCAATTGAATACACGTTGACTTGCATTGGTCTATAGGATTCTCATCTACCTATATCAGTTGGTGACCCCAGAATATCATTGTGAGTATAACACACTTTTTGTCACGTTAAATTAAACGTCCCTGAGTACATTAAAAATGGGGGGGTGAAGGGGGGCTCATTTGATGTATGATCCCTTAACTCGATGAAATTTAGGGTGAGAGGATATCTCTTAAAATTTAAGATCCCTTAGCACATTGAAAAATAGGTTAGGTGGGGAAGTAACGTTATATGAAAGATCCCTTAGCACATTGAAAAATAGGATAGACGGAAGTAACTTTAAATGTAAGATCTCTTAGCACAATAAAAAAAGTAGGGGTATCTCACTTTATAGGTAAGATCCCTTAGCACAATGAAGAAAAAAGTATGGCATGTTACTTTAAAGGATTCTATTCTACTTTTATACTTGTTCCTCTTCTTGCTTTTACCTAGAAATTTTCAATTGCTTTTGCTTTTATTTAGAAATTTTAGGATTCTATTCTACTTTTATACTTGTTCCTCTTCTTGCTTTTGCTTTTATTTAGAAATTTTAGGATTCTATTCTACTTTTATACTTGTTCCTCTTCTTGCTTTTGCTTTTACCTAGAAATTTTAGGATTCTATTCTACTTTTATACTTGTTCCTCTTCTTGCTTTTGCTTTTATTTAGAAATTTTAGGATTCTATTCTACTTTTATACTTGTTCCTCTTCTTGCTTTTGCTTTTATTTAGAAATTTTAGGATTCTATTCTACTTTTATACTTGTTCCTCTTCTTGCTTTTGCTTTTATTTAGAAATTTTAGGATTCTATTCTACTTTTATACTTGTTCCTCTTCTTGCTTTTGCTTTTACCTAGAAATTTTAGGATTCTATTCTACTTTTATACTTGTTCCTCTTCTTGCTTTTGCTTTTATTTAGAAATTTTAGGATTCTATTCTACTTTTATACTTGTTCCTCTTCTTGCTTTTGCTTTTATTTAGAAATTTTAGGATTCTATTCTACTTTTATACTTGTTCCTCTTCTTGCTTTTGCTTTTATTTAGAAATTTTAGGATTCTATTCTACTTTTATACTTGTTCCTCTTCTTGCTTTTGCTTTTATTTAGAAATTTTAGGATTCTATTCTACTTTTATACTTGTTCCTCTTCTTGCTTTTGCTTTTACCTAGAAATTTTAGGATTCTATTCTACTTTTATACTTGTTCCTCTTCTTCCTTTTGCTTTTATTTAGAAATTTTAGGATTCTATTCTACTTTTATACTTGTTCCTCTTCTTGCTTTTGCTTTTACCTAGAAATTTTAGGATTCTATTCTACTTTTATACTTGTTCCTCTTCTTGCTTTTGCTTTTATTTAGAAATTTTAGGATTCTATTCTACTTTTATACTTGTTCCTCTTCTTGCTTTTGCTTTTATTTAGAAATTTTAGGATTCTATTCTACTTTTATACTTGTTCCTCTTCTTGCTTTTGCTTTTACCTAGAAATTTTAGGATTCTATTCTACTTTTATACTTGTTCCTCTTCTTCCTTTTGCTTTTATTTAGAAATTTTAGGATTCTATTCTACTTTTATACTTGTTCCTCTTCTTGCTTTTGCTTTTATTTAGAAATTTTAGGATTCTATTCTACTTTTATACTTGTTCCTCTTCTTGCTTTTGCTTTTATTTAGAAATTTTAGGATTCTATTCTACTTTTATACTTGTTCCTCTTCTTGCTTTTGCTTTTATTTAGAAATTTTAGGATTCTATTCTACTTTTATACTTGTTCCTCTTCTTCCTTTTGCTTTTATTTAGAAATTTTAGGATTCTATTCTACTTTTATACTTGTTCCTCTTCTTCCTTTTGCTTTTATTTAGAAATTTTAGGATTCTATTCTACTTTTATACTTGTTCCTCTTCTTGCTTTTGCTTTTATTTAGAAATTTTAGGATTCTATTCTACTTTTATACTTGTTCCTCTTCTTGCTTTTGCTTTTATTTAGAAATTTTAGGATTCTATTCTACTTTTATACTTGTTCCTCTTCTTGCTTTTGCTTTTATTTAGAAATTTTAGGATTCTATTCTACTTTTATACTTGTTCCTCTTCTTGCTTTTGCTTTTATTTAGAAATTTTAGGATTCTATTCTACTTTTATACTTGTTCCTCTTCTTGCTTTTGCTTTTATTTAGAAATTTTATGATTCTATTCTACTTTTATACTTGTTCCTCTTCTTGCTTTTGCTTTTATTTAGAAATTTTAGGATTCTATTCTACTTTTATACTTGTTCCTCTTCTTCCTTTTGCTTTTATTTAGAAATTTTATGATTCTATTCTACTTTTATACTTGTTCCTCTTCTTGCTTTTGCTTTTACCTAGAAATTTTAGGATTCTATTCTACTTTTATACTTGTTCCTCTTCTTGCTTTTGCTTTTATTTAGAAATTTTAGGATTCTATTCTACTTTTATACTTGTTCCTCTTCTTGCTTTTGCTTTTATTTAGAAATTTTATGATTCTATTCTACTTTTATACTTGTTCCTCTTCTTCCTTTTGCTTTTATTTAGAAATTTTATGATTCTATTCTACTTTTATACTTGTTCCTCTTCTTGCTTTTGCTTTTACCTAGAAATTTTAGGATTCTATTCTACTTTTATACTTGTTCCTCTTCTTGCTTTTGCTTTTATTTAGAAATTTTAGGATTCTATTCTACTTTTATACTTGTTCCTCTTCTTGCTTTTGCTTTTATTTAGAAATTTTAGGATTCTATTCTACTTTTATACTTGTTCCTCTTCTTGCTTTTGCTTTTACCTAGAAATTTTAGGATTCTATTCTACTTTTATACTTGTTCCTCTTCTTGCTTTTGCTTTTATTTAGAAATTTTAGGATTCTATTCTACTTTTATACTTGTTCCTCTTCTTCCTTTTGCTTTTATTTAGAAATTTTAGGATTCTATTCTACTTTTATACTTGTTCCTCTTCTTCCTTTTGCTTTTATTTAGAAATTTTAGGATTCTATTCTACTTTTATACTTGTTCCTCTTCTTGCTTTTGCTTTTATTTAGAAATTTTAGGATTCTATTCTACTTTTATACTTGTTCCTCTTCTTGCTTTTGCTTTTATTTAGAAATTTTAGGATTCTATTCTACTTTTATACTTGTTCCTCTTCTTGCTTTTGCTTTTATTTAGAAATTTTAGGATTCTATTCTACTTTTATACTTGTTCCTCTTCTTGCTTTTGCTTTTATTTAGAAATTTTAGGATTCTATTCTACTTTTATACTTGTTCCTCTTCTTGCTTTTGCTTTTATTTAGAAATTTTAGGATTCTATTCTACTTTTATACTTGTTCCTCTTCTTGCTTTTGCTTTTATTTAGAAATTTTAGGATTCTATTCTACTTTTATACTTGTTCCTCTTCTTGCTTTTGCTTTTATTTAGAAATTTTATGATTCTATTCTACTTTTATACTTGTTCCTCTTCTTGCTTTTGCTTTTACCTAGAAATTTTAGGATTCTATTCTACTTTTATACTTGTTCCTCTTCTTGCTTTTGCTTTTATTTAGAAATTTTAGGATTCTATTCTACTTTTATACTTGTTCCTCTTCTTGCTTTTGCTTTTATTTAGAAATTTTATGATTCTATTCTACTTTTATACTTGTTCCTCTTCTTCCTTTTGCTTTTATTTAGAAATTTTATGATTCTATTCTACTTTTATACTTGTTCCTCTTCTTGCTTTTGCTTTTACCTAGAAATTTTAGGATTCTATTCTACTTTTATACTTGTTCCTCTTCTTGCTTTTGCTTTTATTTAGAAATTTTAGGATTCTATTCTACTTTTATACTTGTTCCTCTTCTTGCTTTTGCTTTTATTTAGAAATTTTATGATTCTATTCTACTTTTATACTTGTTCCTCTTCTTCCTTTTGCTTTTATTTAGAAATTTTATGATTCTATTCTACTTTTATACTTGTTCCTCTTCTTGCTTTTGCTTTTACCTAGAAATTTTAGGATTCTATTCTACTTTTATACTTGTTCCTCTTCTTGCTTTTGCTTTTATTTAGAAATTTTAGGATTCTATTCTACTTTTATACTTGTTCCTCTTCTTGCTTTTGCTTTTACCTAGAAATTTTAGGATTCTATTCTACTTTTATACTTGTTCCTCTTCTTGCTTTTGCTTTTATTTAGAAATTTTAGGATTCTATTCTACTTTTATACTTGTTCCTCTTCTTGCTTTTGCTTTTATTTAGAAATTTTATGATTCTATTCTACTTTTATACTTGTTCCTCTTCTTCCTTTTGCTTTTATTTAGAAATTTTATGATTCTATTCTACTTTTATACTTGTTCCTCTTCTTGCTTTTGCTTTTACCTAGAAATTTTAGGATTCTATTCTACTTTTATACTTGTTCCTCTTCTTGCTTTTGCTTTTATTTAGAAATTTTAGGATTCTATTCTACTTTTATACTTGTTCCTCTTCTTGCTTTTGCTTTTACCTAGAAATTTTAGGATTCTATTCTACTTTTATACTTGTTCCTCTTCTTGCTTTTGCTTTTATTTAGAAATTTTAGGATTCTATTCTACTTTTATACTTGTTCCTCTTCTTGCTTTTGCTTTTATTTAGAAATTTTATGATTCTATTCTACTTTTATACTTGTTCCTCTTCTTCCTTTTGCTTTTATTTAGAAATTTTATGATTCTATTCTACTTTTATACTTGTTCCTCTTCTTGCTTTTGCTTTTACCTAGAAATTTTAGGATTCTATTCTACTTTTATACTTGTTCCTCTTCTTGCTTTTGCTTTTATTTAGAAATTTTAGGATTCTATTCTACTTTTATACTTGTTCCTCTTCTTGCTTTTGCTTTTACCTAGAAATTTTAGGATTCTATTCTACTTTTATACTTGTTCCTCTTCTTGCTTTTGCTTTTATTTAGAAATTTTAGGATTCTATTCTACTTTTATACTTGTTCCTCTTCTTGCTTTTGCTTTTATTTAGAAATTTTATGATTCTATTCTACTTTTATACTTGTTCCTCTTCTTCCTTTTGCTTTTATTTAGAAATTTTATGATTCTATTCTACTTTTATACTTGTTCCTCTTCTTGCTTTTGCTTTTACCTAGAAATTTTAGGATTCTATTCTACTTTTATACTTGTTCCTCTTCTTGCTTTTGCTTTTATTTAGAAATTTTAGGATTCTATTCTACTTTTATACTTGTTCCTCTTCTTGCTTTTGCTTTTATTTAGAAATTTTATGATTCTATTCTACTTTTATACTTGTTCCTCTTCTTCCTTTTGCTTTTATTTAGAAATTTTATGATTCTATTCTACTTTTATACTTGTTCCTCTTCTTGCTTTTGCTTTTACCTAGAAATTTTAGGATTCTATTCTACTTTTATACTTGTTCCTCTTCTTGCTTTTGCTTTTATTTAGAAATTTTAGGATTCTATTCTACTTTTATACTTGTTCCTCTTCTTGCTTTTGCTTTTATTTAGAAATTTTAGGATTCTATTCTACTTTTATACTTGTTCCTCTTCTTGCTTTTGCTTTTACCTAGAAATTTTAGGATTCTATTCTACTTTTATACTTGTTCCTCTTCTTGCTTTTGCTTTTATTTAGAAATTTTAGGATTCTATTCTACTTTTATACTTGTTCCTCTTCTTCCTTTTGCTTTTATTTAGAAATTTTAGGATTCTATTCTACTTTTATACTTGTTCCTCTTCTTCCTTTTGCTTTTATTTAGAAATTTTAGGATTCTATTCTACTTTTATACTTGTTCCTCTTCTTGCTTTTGCTTTTATTTAGAAATTTTAGGATTCTATTCTACTTTTATACTTGTTCCTCTTCTTGCTTTTGCTTTTACCTAGAAATTTTAGGATTCTATTCTACTTTTATACTTGTTCCTCTTCTTGCTTTTGCTTTTATTTAGAAATTTTAGGATTCTATTCTACTTTTATACTTGTTCCTCTTCTTGCTTTTGCTTTTACCTAGAAATTTTAGGATTCTATTCTACTTTTATACTTGTTCCTCTTCTTGCTTTTGCTTTTATTTAGAAATTTTATGATTCTATTCTACTTTTATACTTGTTCCTCTTCTTGCTTTTGCTTTTATTTAGAAATTTTATGATTCTATTCTACTTTTATACTTGTTCCTCTTCTTCCTTTTGCTTTTATTTAGAAATTTTATGATTCTATTCTACTTTTATACTTGTTCCTCTTCTTGCTTTTGCTTTTATTTAGAAATTTTAGGATTCTATTCTACTTTTATACTTGTTCCTCTTCTTGCTTTTGCTTTTACCTAGAAATTTTAGGATTCTATTCTACTTTTATACTTGTTCCTCTTCTTGCTTTTGCTTTTATTTAGAAATTTTAGGATTCTATTCTACTTTTATACTTGTTCCTCTTCTTGCTTTTGCTTTTATTTAGAAATTTTAGGATTCTATTCTACTTTTATACTTGTTCCTCTTCTTGCTTTTGCTTTTACCTAGAAATTTTAGGATTCTATTCTACTTTTATACTTGTTCCTCTTCTTGCTTTTGCTTTTATTTAGAAATTTTAGGATTCTATTCTACTTTTATACTTGTTCCTCTTCTTGCTTTTGCTTTTATTTAGAAATTTTAGGATTCTATTCTACTTTTATACTTGTTCCTCTTCTTGCTTTTGCTTTTACCTAGAAATTTTAGGATTCTATTCTACTTTTATACTTGTTCCTCTTCTTGCTTTTGCTTTTATTTAGAAATTTTATGATTCTATTCTACTTTTATACTTGTTCCTCTTCTTGCTTTTGCTTTTATTTAGAAATTTTATGATTCTATTCTACTTTTATACTTGTTCCTCTTCTTCCTTTTGCTTTTATTTAGAAATTTTATGATTCTATTCTACTTTTATACTTGTTCCTCTTCTTGCTTTTGCTTTTATTTAGAAATTTTAGGATTCTATTCTACTTTTATACTTGTTCCTCTTCTTGCTTTTGCTTTTACCTAGAAATTTTAGGATTCTATTCTACTTTTATACTTGTTCCTCTTCTTGCTTTTGCTTTTATTTAGAAATTTTAGGATTCTATTCTACTTTTATACTTGTTCCTCTTCTTGCTTTTGCTTTTATTTAGAAATTTTAGGATTCTATTCTACTTTTATACTTGTTCCTCTTCTTGCTTTTGCTTTTACCTAGAAATTTTAGGATTCTATTCTACTTTTATACTTGTTCCTCTTCTTGCTTTTGCTTTTATTTAGAAATTTTATGATTCTATTCTACTTTTATACTTGTTCCTCTTCTTGCTTTTGCTTTTATTTAGAAATTTTATGATTCTATTCTACTTTTATACTTGTTCCTCTTCTTCCTTTTGCTTTTATTTAGAAATTTTATGATTCTATTCTACTTTTATACTTGTTCCTCTTCTTGCTTTTGCTTTTATTTAGAAATTTTAGGATTCTATTCTACTTTTATACTTGTTCCTCTTCTTGCTTTTGCTTTTACCTAGAAATTTTAGGATTCTATTCTACTTTTATACTTGTTCCTCTTCTTGCTTTTGCTTTTATTTAGAAATTTTAGGATTCTATTCTACTTTTATACTTGTTCCTCTTCTTCCTTTTGCTTTTATTTAGAAATTTTATGATTCTATTCTACTTTTATACTTGTTCCTCTTCTTGCTTTTGCTTTTATTTAGAAATTTTAGGATTCTATTCTACTTTTATACTTGTTCCTCTTCTTGCTTTTGCTTTTACCTAGAAATTTTAGGATTCTATTCTACTTTTATACTTGTTCCTCTTCTTGCTTTTGCTTTTATTTAGAAATTTTAGGATTCTATTCTACTTTTATACTTGTTCCTCTTCTTGCTTTTGCTTTTATTTAGAAATTTTAGGATTCTATTCTACTTTTATACTTGTTCCTCTTCTTGCTTTTGCTTTTACCTAGAAATTTTAGGATTCTATTCTACTTTTATACTTGTTCCTCTTCTTGCTTTTGCTTTTATTTAGAAATTTTAGGATTCTATTCTACTTTTATACTTGTTCCTCTTCTTGCTTTTGCTTTTATTTAGAAATTTTAGGATTCTATTCTACTTTTATACTTGTTCCTCTTCTTCCTTTTGCTTTTATTTAGAAATTTTAGGATTCTATTCTACTTTTATACTTGTTCCTCTTCTTGCTTTTGCTTTTATTTAGAAATTTTAGGATTCTATTCTACTTTTATACTTGTTCCTCTTCTTGCTTTTGCTTTTATTTAGAAATTTTAGGATTCTATTCTACTTTTATACTTGTTCCTCTTCTTGCTTTTGCTTTTATTTAGAAATTTTAGGATTCTATTCTACTTTTATACTTGTTCCTCTTCTTGCTTTTGCTTTTATTTAGAAATTTTAGGATTCTATTCTACTTTTATACTTGTTCCTCTTCTTGCTTTTGCTTTTATTTAGAAATTTTAGGATTCTATTCTACTTTTATACTTGTTCCTCTTCTTGCTTTTGCTTTTATTTAGAAATTTTAGGATTCTATTCTACTTTTATACTTGTTCCTCTTCTTCCTTTTGCTTTTATATAGAAATTTTAGGATTCTATTCTACTTTTATACTTGTTCCTCTTCTTCCTTTTGCTTTTATATAGAAATTTTAGGATTCTATTCTACTTTTATACTTGTTCCTCTTCTTGCTTTTGCTTTTATTTAGAAATTTTAGGATTCTATTCTACTTTTATACTTGTTCCTCTTCTTCCTTTTGCTTTTATTTAGAAATTTTAGGATTCTATTCTACTTTTATACTTGTTCCTCTTCTTGCTTTTGCTTTTATTTAGAAATTTTAGGATTCTATTCTACTTTTATACTTGTTCCTCTTCTTGCTTTTGCTTTTATTTAGAAATTTTAGGATTCTATTCTACTTTTATACTTGTTCCTCTTCTTGCTTTTGCTTTTATTTAGAAATTTTAGGATTCTATTCTACTTTTATACTTGTTCCTCTTCTTGCTTTTGCTTTTATTTAGAAATTTTAGGATTCTATTCTACTTTTATACTTGTTCCTCTTCTTGCTTTTGCTTTTATTTAGAAATTTTAGGATTCTATTCTACTTTTATACTTGTTCCTCTTCTTGCTTTTGCTTTTATTTAGAAATTTTAGGATTCTATTCTACTTTTATACTTGTTCCTCTTCTTGCTTTTGCTTTTATTTAGAAATTTTAGGATTCTAATGAACGAGATTTGTTTACAGGATGATTATTAATTATTGAATACTAATGAACGAGATTTTTTTACCTAGAAATTTTAGGATTCTATTCTACTTTTATACTTGTTCCTCTTCTTGCTTTTGCTTTTATTTAGAAATTTTAGGATTCTATTCTACTTTTATACTTGTTCCTCTTCTTGCTTTTGCTTTTATTTAGAAATTTTAGGATTCTATTCTACTTTTATACTTGTTCCTCTTCTTGCTTTTGCTTTTATTTAGAAATTTTAGGATTCTATTCTACTTTTATACTTGTTCCTCTTCTTGCTTTTGCTTTTATTTAGAAATTTTAGGATTCTATTCTACTTTTATACTTGTTCCTCTTCTTGCTTTTGCTTTTATTAAGAAATTTTAGGATTCTATTCTACTTTTATACTTGTTCCTCTTCTTGCTTTTGCTTTTATTTAGAAATTTTAGGATTCTATTCTACTTTTATACTTGTTCCTCTTCTTGCTTTTGCTTTTATTAAGAAATTTTAGGATTCTATTCTACTTTTATACTTGTTCCTCTTCTTGCTTTTGCTTTTATTTAGAAATTTTAGGATTCTATTCTACTTTTATACTTGTTCCTCTTCTTGCTTTTGCTTTTATTTAGAAATTTTAGGATTCTATTCTACTTTTATACTTGTTCCTCTTCTTGCTTTTGCTTTTACCTAGAAATTTTAGGATTCTATTCTACTTTTATACTTGTTCCTCTTCTTGCTTTTGCTTTTATTTAGAAATTTTAGGATTCTATTCTACTTTTATACTTGTTCCTCTTCTTGCTTTTGCTTTTATTTAGAAATTTTAGGATTCTATTCTACTTTTATACT
Source organism: Euprymna scolopes (assembly GCF_053919585.1). Taxonomy (NCBI): domain Eukaryota; kingdom Metazoa; phylum Mollusca; class Cephalopoda; order Sepiida; family Sepiolidae; genus Euprymna; species Euprymna scolopes. The sequence goes on along the minus strand of NC_136527.1, from coordinate 130,485,431 downwards.
TGTTCCTCTTCTTGCTTTTGCTTTTATTTAGAAATTTTAGGATTCTATTCTACTTTTATACTTGTTCCTCTTCTTGCTTTTGCTTTTACCTAGAAATTTTAGGATTCTATTCTACTTTTATACTTGTTCCTCTTCTTGCTTTTGCTTTTACCTAGAAATTTTAGGATTCTATTCTACTTTTATACTTGTTCCTCTTCTTGCTTTTGCTTTTACCTAGAAATTTTAGGATTCTATTCTACTTTTATACTTGTTCCTCTTCTTGCTTTTGCTTTTATTTAGAAATTTTAGGATTCTATTCTACTTTTATACTTGTTCCTCTTCTTCCTTTTGCTTTTATTTAGAAATTTTAGGATTCTATTCTACTTTTATACTTGTTCCTCTTCTTGCTTTTGCTTTTATTTAGAAATTTTAGGATTCTATTCTACTTTTATACTTGTTCCTCTTCTTCCTTTTGCTTTTATTTAGAAATTTTAGGATTCTATTCTACTTTTATACTTGTTCCTCTTCTTGCTTTTGCTTTTATTTAGAAATTTTAGGATTCTATTCTACTTTTATACTTGTTCCTCTTCTTGCTTTTGCTTTTACCTAGAAATTTTAGGATTCTATTCTACTTTTATACTTGTTCCTCTTCTTGCTTTTGCTTTTATTTAGAAATTTTAGGATTCTATTCTACTTTTATACTTGTTCCTCTTCTTGCTTTTGCTTTTATTTAGAAATTTTAGGATTCTATTCTACTTTTATACTTGTTCCTCTTCTTCCTTTTGCTTTTATTTAGAAATTTTAGGATTCTATTCTACTTTTATACTTGTTCCTCTTCTTGCTTTTGCTTTTATTTAGAAATTTTAGGATTCTATTCTACTTTTATACTTGTTCCTCTTCTTGCTTTTGCTTTTATTTAGAAATTTTAGGATTCTATTCTACTTTTATACTTGTTCCTCTTCTTGCTTTTGCTTTTATTTAGAAATTTTAGGATTCTATTCTACTTTTATACTTGTTCCTCTTCTTGCTTTTGCTTTTATTTAGAAATTTTAGGATTCTATTCTACTTTTATACTTGTTCCTCTTCTTGCTTTTGCTTTTACCTAGAAATTTTAGGATTCTATTCTACTTTTATACTTGTTCCTCTTCTTGCTTTTGCTTTTATTTAGAAATTTTAGGATTCTATTCTACTTTTATACTTGTTCCTCTTCTTCCTTTTGCTTTTATTTAGAAATTTTATGATTCTATTCTACTTTTATACTTGTTCCTCTTCTTGCTTTTGCTTTTACCTAGAAATTTTAGGATTCTATTCTACTTTTATACTTGTTCCTCTTCTTGCTTTTGCTTTTACCTAGAAATTTTAGGATTCTATTCTACTTTTATACTTGTTCCTCTTCTTGCTTTTGCTTTTATTTAGAAATTTTAGGATTCTATTCTACTTTTATACTTGTTCCTCTTCTTGCTTTTGCTTTTATTTAGAAATTTTAGGATTCTATTCTACTTTTATACTTGTTCCTCTTCTTGCTTTTGCTTTTATTTAGAAATTTTAGGATTCTATTCTACTTTTATACTTGTTCCTCTTCTTGCTTTTGCTTTTATTTAGAAATTTTAGGATTCTATTCTACTTTTATACTTGTTCCTCTTCTTGCTTTTGCTTTTATTTAGAAATTTTAGGATTCTATTCTACTTTTATACTTGTTCCTCTTCTTGCTTTTGCTTTTATTTAGAAATTTTAGGATTCTATTCTACTTTTATACTTGTTCCTCTTCTTGCTTTTGCTTTTATTTAGAAATTTTAGGATTCTATTCTACTTTTATACTTGTTCCTCTTCTTCCTTTTGCTTTTATTTAGAAATTTTAGGATTCTATTCTACTTTTATACTTGTTCCTCTTCTTGCTTTTGCTTTTATTTAGAAATTTTAGGATTCTATTCTACTTTTATACTTGTTCCTCTTCTTCCTTTTGCTTTTATTTAGAAATTTTAGGATTCTATTCTACTTTTATACTTGTTCCTCTTCTTGCTTTTGCTTTTATTTAGAAATTTTAGGATTCTATTCTACTTTTATACTTGTTCCTCTTCTTGCTTTTGCTTTTATTTAGAAATTTTAGGATTCTATTCTACTTTTATACTTGTTCCTCTTCTTGCTTTTGCTTTTATTTAGAAATTTTAGGATTCTATTCTACTTTTATACTTGTTCCTCTTCTTGCTTTTGCTTTTATTTAGAAATTTTAGGATTCTATTCTACTTTTATACTTGTTCCTCTTCTTGCTTTTGCTTTTATTTAGAAATTTTAGGATTCTATTCTACTTTTATACTTGTTCCTCTTCTTGCTTTTGCTTTTATTTAGAAATTTTAGGATTCTATTCTACTTTTATACTTGTTCCTCTTCTTGCTTTTGCTTTTATTTAGAAATTTTAGGATTCTATTCTACTTTTATACTTGTTCCTCTTCTTCCTTTTGCTTTTACCTAGAAATTTTAGGATTCTATTCTACTTTTATACTTGTTCCTCTTCTTGCTTTTGCTTTTATTTAGAAATTTTAGGATTCTATTCTACTTTTATACTTGTTCCTCTTCTTGCTTTTGCTTTTATTTAGAAATTTTAGGATTCTATTCTACTTTTATACTTGTTCCTCTTCTTGCTTTTGCTTTTATTTAGAAATTTTAGGATTCTATTCTACTTTTATACTTGTTCCTCTTCTTGCTTTTGCTTTTATTTAGAAATTTTAGGATTCTATTCTACTTTTATACTTGTTCCTCTTCTTGCTTTTGCTTTTATTTAGAAATTTTAGGATTCTATTCTACTTTTATACTTGTTCCTCTTCTTCCTTTTGCTTTTATTTAGAAATTTTAGGATTCTATTCTACTTTTATACTTGTTCCTCTTCTTGCTTTTGCTTTTACCTAGAAATTTTAGGATTCTATTCTACTTTTATACTTGTTCCTCTTCTTCCTTTTGCTTTTATTTAGAAATTTTAGGATTCTATTCTACTTTTATACTTGTTCCTCTTCTTGCTTTTGCTTTTACCTAGAAATTTTAGGATTCTATTCTACTTTTATACTTGTTCCTCTTCTTGCTTTTGCTTTTATTTAGAAATTTTAGGATTCTATTCTACTTTTATACTTGTTCCTCTTCTTGCTTTTGCTTTTATTTAGAAATTTTAGGATTCTATTCTACTTTTATACTTGTTCCTCTTCTTGCTTTTGCTTTTATTTAGAAATTTTAGGATTCTATTCTACTTTTATACTTGTTCCTCTTCTTGCTTTTGCTTTTATTTAGAAATTTTAGGATTCTATTCTACTTTTATACTTGTTCCTCTTCTTGCTTTTGCTTTTATTTAGAAATTTTAGGATTCTATTCTACTTTTATACTTGTTCCTCTTCTTGCTTTTGCTTTTATTTAGAAATTTTAGGATTCTATTCTACTTTTATACTTGTTCCTCTTCTTGCTTTTGCTTTTACCTAGAAATTTTAGGATTCTATTCTACTTTTATACTTGTTCCTCTTCTTGCTTTTGCTTTTATTTAGAAATTTTAGGATTCTATTCTACTTTTATACTTGTTCCTCTTCTTGCTTTTGCTTTTACCTAGAAATTTTAGGATTCTATTCTACTTTTATACTTGTTCCTCTTCTTGCTTTTGCTTTTATTTAGAAATTTTAGGATTCTATTCTACTTTTATACTTGTTCCTCTTCTTGCTTTTGCTTTTATTTAGAAATTTTAGGATTCTATTCTACTTTTATACTTGTTCCTCTTCTTGCTTTTGCTTTTATTTAGAAATTTTAGGATTCTATTCTACTTTTATACTTGTTCCTCTTCTTGCTTTTGCTTTTATTTAGAAATTTTAGGATTCTATTCTACTTTTATACTTGTTCCTCTTCTTGCTTTTGCTTTTATTTAGAAATTTTAGGATTCTATTCTACTTTTATACTTGTTCCTCTTCTTGCTTTTGCTTTTATTTAGAAATTTTAGGATTCTATTCTACTTTTATACTTGTTCCTCTTCTTGCTTTTGCTTTTATTTAGAAATTTTAGGATTCTATTCTACTTTTATACTTGTTCCTCTTCTTGCTTTTGCTTTTATTTAGAAATTTTAGGATTCTATTCTACTTTTATACTTGTTCCTCTTCTTGCTTTTGCTTTTATTTAGAAATTTTAGGATTCTATTCTACTTTTATACTTGTTCCTCTTCTTGCTTTTGCTTTTATTTAGAAATTTTAGGATTCTATTCTACTTTTATACTTGTTCCTCTTCTTCCTTTTGCTTTTATTTAGAAATTTTAGGATTCTATTCTACTTTTATACTTGTTCCTCTTCTTGCTTTTGCTTTTATTTAGAAATTTTAGGATTCTATTCTACTTTTATACTTGTTCCTCTTCTTGCTTTTGCTTTTATTTAGAAATTTTAGGATTCTATTCTACTTTTATACTTGTTCCTCTTCTTGCTTTTGCTTTTATTTAGAAATTTTAGGATTCTATTCTACTTTTATACTTGTTCCTCTTCTTGCTTTTGCTTTTATTTAGAAATTTTAGGATTCTATTCTACTTTTATACTTGTTCCTCTTCTTGCTTTTGCTTTTATTTAGAAATTTTAGGATTCTATTCTACTTTTATACTTGTTCCTCTTCTTGCTTTTGCTTTTATTTAGAAATTTTAGGATTCTATTCTACTTTTATACTTGTTCCTCTTCTTGCTTTTGCTTTTATTTAGAAATTTTAGGATTCTATTCTACTTTTATACTTGTTCCTCTTCTTGCTTTTGCTTTTATTTAGAAATTTTAGGATTCTATTCTACTTTTATACTTGTTCCTCTTCTTGCTTTTGCTTTTATTTAGAAATTTTAGGATTCTATTCTACTTTTATACTTGTTCCTCTTCTTCCTTTTGCTTTTATTTAGAAATTTTAGGATTCTATTCTACTTTTATACTTGTTCCTCTTCTTGCTTTTGCTTTTACCTAGAAATTTTAGGATTCTATTCTACTTTTATACTTGTTCCTCTTCTTGCTTTTGCTTTTATTTAGAAATTTTAGGATTCTATTCTACTTTTATACTTGTTCCTCTTCTTGCTTTTGCTTTTATTTAGAAATTTTAGGATTCTATTCTACTTTTATACTTGTTCCTCTTCTTGCTTTTGCTTTTATTTAGAAATTTTAGGATTCTATTCTACTTTTATACTTGTTCCTCTTCTTGCTTTTGCTTTTATTTAGAAATTTTAGGATTCTATTCTACTTTTATACTTGTTCCTCTTCTTGCTTTTGCTTTTATTTAGAAATTTTAGGATTCTATTCTACTTTTATACTTGTTCCTCTTCTTGCTTTTGCTTTTATTTAGAAATTTTAGGATTCTATTCTACTTTTATACTTGTTCCTCTTCTTGCTTTTGCTTTTATTTAGAAATTTTAGGATTCTATTCTACTTTTATACTTGTTCCTCTTCTTGCTTTTGCTTTTACCTAGAAATTTTAGGATTCTATTCTACTTTTATACTTGTTCCTCTTCTTGCTTTTGCTTTTATTTAGAAATTTTAGGATTCTATTCTACTTTTATACTTGTTCCTCTTCTTGCTTTTGCTTTTACCTAGAAATTTTAGGATTCTATTCTACTTTTATACTTGTTCCTCTTCTTGCTTTTGCTTTTATTTAGAAATTTTAGGATTCTATTCTACTTTTATACTTGTTCCTCTTCTTGCTTTTGCTTTTATTTAGAAATTTTAGGATTCTATTCTACTTTTATACTTGTTCCTCTTCTTGCTTTTGCTTTTATTTAGAAATTTTAGGATTCTATTCTACTTTTATACTTGTTCCTCTTCTTGCTTTTGCTTTTATTTAGAAATTTTAGGATTCTATTCTACTTTTATACTTGTTCCTCTTCTTGCTTTTGCTTTTATTTAGAAATTTTAGGATTCTATTCTACTTTTATACTTGTTCCTCTTCTTGCTTTTGCTTTTATTTAGAAATTTTAGGATTCTATTCTACTTTTATACTTGTTCCTCTTCTTGCTTTTGCTTTTATTTAGAAATTTTAGGATTCTATTCTACTTTTATACTTGTTCCTCTTCTTGCTTTTGCTTTTATTTAGAAATTTTAGGATTCTATTCTACTTTTATACTTGTTCCTCTTCTTGCTTTTGCTTTTATTTAGAAATTTTAGGATTCTATTCTACTTTTATACTTGTTCCTCTTCTTGCTTTTGCTTTTATTTAGAAATTTTAGGATTCTATTCTACTTTTATACTTGTTCCTCTTCTTCCTTTTGCTTTTATTTAGAAATTTTAGGATTCTATTCTACTTTTATACTTGTTCCTCTTCTTGCTTTTGCTTTTATTTAGAAATTTTAGGATTCTATTCTACTTTTATACTTGTTCCTCTTCTTGCTTTTGCTTTTATTTAGAAATTTTAGGATTCTATTCTACTTTTATACTTGTTCCTCTTCTTGCTTTTGCTTTTATTTAGAAATTTTAGGATTCTATTCTACTTTTATACTTGTTCCTCTTCTTGCTTTTGCTTTTATTTAGAAATTTTAGGATTCTATTCTACTTTTATACTTGTTCCTCTTCTTGCTTTTGCTTTTATTTAGAAATTTTAGGATTCTATTCTACTTTTATACTTGTTCCTCTTCTTGCTTTTGCTTTTATTTAGAAATTTTAGGATTCTATTCTACTTTTATACTTGTTCCTCTTCTTGCTTTTGCTTTTATTTAGAAATTTTAGGATTCTATTCTACTTTTATACTTGTTCCTCTTCTTGCTTTTGCTTTTATTTAGAAATTTTAGGATTCTATTCTACTTTTATACTTGTTCCTCTTCTTGCTTTTGCTTTTATTTAGAAATTTTAGGATTCTATTCTACTTTTATACTTGTTCCTCTTCTTCCTTTTGCTTTTATTTAGAAATTTTAGGATTCTATTCTACTTTTATACTTGTTCCTCTTCTTGCTTTTGCTTTTATTTAGAAATTTTAGGATTCTATTCTACTTTTATACTTGTTCCTCTTCTTGCTTTTGCTTTTATTTAGAAATTTTAGGATTCTATTCTACTTTTATACTTGTTCCTCTTCTTGCTTTTGCTTTTATTTAGAAATTTTAGGATTCTATTCTACTTTTATACTTGTTCCTCTTCTTCCTTTTGCTTTTATTTAGAAATTTTAGGATTCTATTCTACTTTTATACTTGTTCCTCTTCTTGCTTTTGCTTTTATTTAGAAATTTTAGGATTCTATTCTACTTTTATACTTGTTCCTCTTCTTGCTTTTGCTTTTATTTAGAAATTTTAGGATTCTATTCTACTTTTATACTTGTTCCTCTTCTTGCTTTTGCTTTTATTTAGAAATTTTAGGATTCTATTCTACTTTTATACTTGTTCCTCTTCTTGCTTTTGCTTTTATTTAGAAATTTTAGGATTCTATTCTACTTTTATACTTGTTCCTCTTCTTCCTTTTGCTTTTATTTAGAAATTTTAGGATTCTATTCTACTTTTATACTTGTTCCTCTTCTTGCTTTTGCTTTTATTTAGAAATTTTAGGATTCTATTCTACTTTTATACTTGTTCCTCTTCTTGCTTTTGCTTTTATTTAGAAATTTTAGGATTCTATTCTACTTTTATACTTGTTCCTCTTCTTGCTTTTGCTTTTATTTAGAAATTTTAGGATTCTATTCTACTTTTATACTTGTTCCTCTTCTTCCTTTTGCTTTTACCTAGAAATTTTAGGATTCTATTCTACTTTTATACTTGTTCCTCTTCTTGCTTTTGCTTTTATTTAGAAATTTTAGGATTCTATTCTACTTTTATACTTGTTCCTCTTCTTCCTTTTGCTTTTATTTAGAAATTTTAGGATTCTATTCTACTTTTATACTTGTTCCTCTTCTTGCTTTTGCTTTTATTTAGAAATTTTAGGATTCTATTCTACTTTTATACTTGTTCCTCTTCTTGCTTTTGCTTTTATTTAGAAATTTTAGGATTCTATTCTACTTTTATACTTGTTCCTCTTCTTGCTTTTGCTTTTATTTAGAAATTTTAGGATTCTATTCTACTTTTATACTTGTTCCTCTTCTTCCTTTTGCTTTTATTTAGAAATTTTAGGATTCTATTCTACTTTTATACTTGTTCCTCTTCTTGCTTTTGCTTTTATTTAGAAATTTTAGGATTCTATTCTACTTTTATACTTGTTCCTCTTCTTGCTTTTGCTTTTATTTAGAAATTTTAGGATTCTATTCTACTTTTATACTTGTTCCTCTTCTTCCTTTTGCTTTTATTTAGAAATTTTAGGATTCTATTCTACTTTTATACTTGTTCCTCTTCTTCCTTTTGCTTTTATTTAGAAATTTTAGGATTCTATTCTACTTTTATACTTGTTCCTCTTCTTGCTTTTGCTTTTATTTAGAAATTTTAGGATTCTATTCTACTTTTATACTTGTTCCTCTTCTTGCTTTTGCTTTTATTTAGAAATTTTAGGATTCTATTCTACTTTTATACTTGTTCCTCTTCTTCCTTTTGCTTTTATTTAGAAATTTTAGGATTCTATTCTACTTTTATACTTGTTCCTCTTCTTGCTTTTGCTTTTATTTAGAAATTTTAGGATTCTATTCTACTTTTATACTTGTTCCTCTTCTTGCTTTTGCTTTTATTTAGAAATTTTAGGATTCTATTCTACTTTTATACTTGTTCCTCTTCTTGCTTTTGCTTTTATTTAGAAATTTTAGGATTCTATTCTACTTTTATACTTGTTCCTCTTCTTGCTTTTGCTTTTATTTAGAAATTTTAGGATTCTATTCTACTTTTATACTTGTTCCTCTTCTTGCTTTTGCTTTTATTTAGAAATTTTAGGATTCTATTCTACTTTTATACTTGTTCCTCTTCTTGCTTTTGCTTTTATTTAGAAATTTTAGGATTCTATTCTACTTTTATACTTGTTCCTCTTCTTGCTTTTGCTTTTATTTAGAAATTTTAGGATTCTATTCTACTTTTATACTTGTTCCTCTTCTTGCTTTTGCTTTTATTTAGAAATTTTAGGATTCTATTCTACTTTTATACTTGTTCCTCTTCTTCCTTTTGCTTTTACCTAGAAATTTTAGGATTCTATTCTACTTTTATACTTGTTCCTCTTCTTGCTTTTGCTTTTATTTAGAAATTTTAGGATTCTATTCTACTTTTATACTTGTTCCTCTTCTTGCTTTTGCTTTTATTTAGAAATTTTAGGATTCTATTCTACTTTTATACTTGTTCCTCTTCTTGCTTTTGCTTTTATTTAGAAATTTTAGGATTCTATTCTACTTTTATACTTGTTCCTCTTCTTGCTTTTGCTTTTATTTAGAAATTTTAGGATTCTATTCTACTTTTATACTTGTTCCTCTTCTTGCTTTTGCTTTTATTTAGAAATTTTAGGATTCTATTCTACTTTTATACTTGTTCCTCTTCTTGCTTTTGCTTTTATTTAGAAATTTTAGGATTCTATTCTACTTTTATACTTGTTCCTCTTCTTGCTTTTGCTTTTATTTAGAAATTTTAGGATTCTATTCTACTTTTATACTTGTTCCTCTTCTTGCTTTTGCTTTTATTTAGAAATTTTAGGATTCTATTCTACTTTTATACTTGTTCCTCTTCTTGCTTTTGCTTTTATTTAGAAATTTTAGGATTCTATTCTACTTTTATACTTGTTCCTCTTCTTGCTTTTGCTTTTATTTAGAAATTTTAGGATTCTATTCTACTTTTATACTTGTTCCTCTTCTTGCTTTTGCTTTTATTTAGAAATTTTAGGATTCTATTCTACTTTTATACTTGTTCCTCTTCTTGCTTTTGCTTTTATTTAGAAATTTTAGGATTCTATTCTACTTTTATACTTGTTCCTCTTCTTCCTTTTGCTTTTACCTAGAAATTTTAGGATTCTATTCTACTTTTATACTTGTTCCTCTTCTTGCTTTTGCTTTTATTTAGAAATTTTAGGATTCTATTCTACTTTTATACTTGTTCCTCTTCTTGCTTTTGCTTTTATTTAGAAATTTTAGGATTCTATTCTACTTTTATACTTGTTCCTCTTCTTGCTTTTGCTTTTACCTAGAAATTTTAGGATTCTATTCTACTTTTATACTTGTTCCTCTTCTTGCTTTTGCTTTTACCTAGAAATTTTAGGATTCTATTCTACTTTTATACTTGTTCCTCTTCTTGCTTTTGCTTTTATTTAGAAATTTTAGGATTCTATTCTACTTTTATACTTGTTCCTCTTCTTGCTTTTGCTTTTACCTAGAAATTTTAGGATTCTATTCTACTTTTATACTTGTTCCTCTTCTTGCTTTTGCTTTTATTTAGAAATTTTAGGATTCTATTCTACTTTTATACTTGTTCCTCTTCTTGCTTTTGCTTTTATTTAGAAATTTTAGGATTCTATTCTACTTTTATACTTGTTCCTCTTCTTCCTTTTGCTTTTATTTAGAAATTTTAGGATTCTATTCTACTTTTATACTTGTTCCTCTTCTTGCTTTTGCTTTTATTTAGAAATTTTAGGATTCTATTCTACTTTTATACTTGTTCCTCTTCTTGCTTTTGCTTTTATTTAGAAATTTTAGGATTCTATTCTACTTTTATACTTGTTCCTCTTCTTGCTTTTGCTTTTATTTAGAAATTTTAGGATTCTATTCTACTTTTATACTTGTTCCTCTTCTTGCTTTTGCTTTTATTTAGAAATTTTAGGATTCTATTCTACTTTTATACTTGTTCCTCTTCTTGCTTTTGCTTTTATTTAGAAATTTTAGGATTCTATTCTACTTTTATACTTGTTCCTCTTCTTGCTTTTGCTTTTATTTAGAAATTTTAGGATTCTATTCTACTTTTATACTTGTTCCTCTTCTTGCTTTTGCTTTTATTTAGAAATTTTAGGATTCTATTCTACTTTTATACTTGTTCCTCTTCTTGCTTTTGCTTTTATTTAGAAATTTTAGGATTCTATTCTACTTTTATACTTGTTCCTCTTCTTGCTTTTGCTTTTATTTAGAAATTTTAGGATTCTATTCTACTTTTATACTTGTTCCTCTTCTTGCTTTTGCTTTTATTTAGAAATTTTAGGATTCTATTCTACTTTTATACTTGTTCCTCTTCTTGCTTTTGCTTTTATTTAGAAATTTTAGGATTCTATTCTACTTTTATACTTGTTCCTCTTCTTGCTTTTGCTTTTATTTAGAAATTTTAGGATTCTATTCTACTTTTATACTTGTTCCTCTTCTTGCTTTTGCTTTTACCTAGAAATTTTAGGATTCTATTCTACTTTTATACTTGTTCCTCTTCTTGCTTTTGCTTTTATTTAGAAATTTTAGGATTCTATTCTACTTTTATACTTGTTCCTCTTCTTGCTTTTGCTTTTATTTAGAAATTTTAGGATTCTATTCTACTTTTATACTTGTTCCTCTTCTTGCTTTTGCTTTTATTTAGAAATTTTAGGATTCTATTCTACTTTTATACTTGTTCCTCTTCTTGCTTTTGCTTTTATTTAGAAATTTTAGGATTCTATTCTACTTTTATACTTGTTCCTCTTCTTGCTTTTGCTTTTATTTAGAAATTTTAGGATTCTATTCTACTTTTATACTTGTTCCTCTTCTTGCTTTTGCTTTTACCTAGAAATTTTAGGATTCTATTCTACTTTTATACTTGTTCCTCTTCTTGCTTTTGCTTTTATTTAGAAATTTTAGGATTCTATTCTACTTTTATACTTGTTCCTCTTCTTGCTTTTGCTTTTACCTAGAAATTTTAGGATTCTATTCTACTTTTATACTTGTTCCTCTTCTTGCTTTTGCTTTTATTTAGAAATTTTAGGATTCTATTCTACTTTTATACTTGTTCCTCTTCTTGCTTTTGCTTTTATTTAGAAATTTTAGGATTCTATTCTACTTTTATACTTGTTCCTCTTCTTGCTTTTGCTTTTATTTAGAAATTTTAGGATTCTATTCTACTTTTATACTTGTTCCTCTTCTTGCTTTTGCTTTTATTTAGAAATTTTAGGATTCTATTCTACTTTTATACTTGTTCCTCTTCTTGCTTTTGCTTTTATTTAGAAATTTTAGGATTCTATTCTACTTTTATACTTGTTCCTCTTCTTGCTTTTGCTTTTACCTAGAAATTTTAGGATTCTATTCTACTTTTATACTTGTTCCTCTTCTTGCTTTTGCTTTTATTTAGAAATTTTAGGATTCTATTCTACTTTTATACTTGTTCCTCTTCTTGCTTTTGCTTTTATTTAGAAATTTTAGGATTCTATTCTACTTTTATACTTGTTCCTCTTCTTGCTTTTGCTTTTATTTAGAAATTTTAGGATTCTATTCTACTTTTATACTTGTTCCTCTTCTTGCTTTTGCTTTTATTTAGAAATTTTAGGATTCTATTCTACTTTTATACTTGTTCCTCTTCTTGCTTTTGCTTTTATTTAGAAATTTTAGGATTCTATTCTACTTTTATACTTGTTCCTCTTCTTGCTTTTGCTTTTATTTAGAAATTTTAGGATTCTATTCTACTTTTATACTTGTTCCTCTTCTTGCTTTTGCTTTTATTTAGAAATTTTAGGATTCTATTCTACTTTTATACTTGTTCCTCTTCTTGCTTTTGCTTTTATTTAGAAATTTTAGGATTCTATTCTACTTTTATACTTGTTCCTCTTCTTGCTTTTGCTTTTACCTAGAAATTTTAGGATTCTATTCTACTTTTATACTTGTTCCTCTTCTTGCTTTTGCTTTTATTTAGAAATTTTAGGATTCTATTCTACTTTTATACTTGTTCCTCTTCTTGCTTTTGCTTTTATTTAGAAATTTTAGGATTCTATTCTACTTTTATACTTGTTCCTCTTCTTGCTTTTGCTTTTATTTAGAAATTTTAGGATTCTATTCTACTTTTATACTTGTTCCTCTTCTTGCTTTTGCTTTTATTTAGAAATTTTAGGATTCTATTCTACTTTTATACTTGTTCCTCTTCTTGCTTTTGCTTTTATTTAGAAATTTTAGGATTCTATTCTACTTTTATACTTGTTCCTCTTCTTGCTTTTGCTTTTACCTAGAAATTTTAGGATTCTATTCTACTTTTATACTTGTTCCTCTTCTTGCTTTTGCTTTTATTTAGAAATTTTAGGATTCTATTCTACTTTTATACTTGTTCCTCTTCTTGCTTTTGCTTTTATTTAGAAATTTTAGGATTCTATTCTACTTTTATACTTGTTCCTCTTCTTGCTTTTGCTTTTATTTAGAAATTTTAGGATTCTATTCTACTTTTATACTTGTTCCTCTTCTTGCTTTTGCTTTTATTTAGAAATTTTAGGATTCTATTCTACTTTTATACTTGTTCCTCTTCTTGCTTTTGCTTTTATTTAGAAATTTTAGGATTCTATTCTACTTTTATACTTGTTCCTCTTCTTGCTTTTGCTTTTATTTAGAAATTTTAGGATTCTATTCTACTTTTATACTTGTTCCTCTTCTTGCTTTTGCTTTTATTTAGAAATTTTAGGATTCTATTCTACTTTTATACTTGTTCCTCTTCTTGCTTTTGCTTTTATTTAGAAATTTTAGGATTCTATTCTACTTTTATACTTGTTCCTCTTCTTGCTTTTGCTTTTACCTAGAAATTTTAGGATTCTATTCTACTTTTATACTTGTTCCTCTTCTTGCTTTTGCTTTTACCTAGAAATTTTAGGATTCTATTCTACTTTTATACTTGTTCCTCTTCTTCCTTTTGCTTTTATTTAGAAATTTTAGGATTCTATTCTACTTTTATACTTGTTCCTCTTCTTGCTTTTGCTTTTATTTAGAAATTTTAGGATTCTATTCTACTTTTATACTTGTTCCTCTTCTTGCTTTTGCTTTTATTTAGAAATTTTAGGATTCTATTCTACTTTTATACTTGTTCCTCTTCTTGCTTTTGCTTTTATTTAGAAATTTTAGGATTCTATTCTACTTTTATACTTGTTCCTCTTCTTGCTTTTGCTTTTATTTAGAAATTTTAGGATTCTATTCTACTTTTATACTTGTTCCTCTTCTTGCTTTTGCTTTTATTTAGAAATTTTAGGATTCTATTCTACTTTTATACTTGTTTCTCTTCTTGCTTTTGCTTTTATTTAGAAATTTTAGGATTCTATTCTACTTTTATACTTGTTCCTCTTCTTGCTTTTGCTTTTATTTAGAAATTTTAGGATTCTATTCTACTTTTATACTTGTTCCTCTTCTTGCTTTTGCTTTTATTTAGAAATTTTATGATTCTATTCTACTTTTATACTTGTTCCTCTTCTTGCTTTTGCTTTTATTTAGAAATTTTAGGATTCTATTCTACTTTTATACTTGTTCCTCTTCTTGCTTTTGCTTTTATTTAGAAATTTTAGGATTCTATTCTACTTTTATACTTGTTCCTCTTCTTGCTTTTGCTTTTATTTAGAAATTTTAGGATTCTATTCTACTTTTATACTTGTTCCTCTTCTTGCTTTTGCTTTTATTTAGAAATTTTAGGATTCTATTCTACTTTTATACTTGTTCCTCTTCTTGCTTTTGCTTTTATTTAGAAATTTTAGGATTCTATTCTACTTTTATACTTGTTCCTCTTCTTGCTTTTGCTTTTATTTAGAAATTTTAGGATTCTATTCTACTTTTATACTTGTTCCTCTTCTTGCTTTTGCTTTTATTTAGAAATTTTAGGATTCTATTCTACTTTTATACTTGTTCCTCTTCTTGCTTTTGCTTTTATTTAGAAATTTTAGGATTCTATTCTACTTTTATACTTGTTCCTCTTCTTGCTTTTGCTTTTATTTAGAAATTTTAGGATTCTATTCTACTTTTATACTTGTTCCTCTTCTTGCTTTTGCTTTTATTTAGAAATTTTAGGATTCTATTCTACTTTTATACTTGTTCCTCTTCTTGCTTTTGCTTTTACCTAGAAATTTTAGGATTCTATTCTACTTTTATACTTGTTCCTCTTCTTGCTTTTGCTTTTATTTAGAAATTTTAGGATTCTATTCTACTTTTATACTTGTTCCTCTTCTTGCTTTTGCTTTTATTTAGAAATTTTAGGATTCTATTCTACTTTTATACTTGTTCCTCTTCTTGCTTTTGCTTTTATTTAGAAATTTTAGGATTCTATTCTACTTTTATACTTGTTCCTCTTCTTGCTTTTGCTTTTATTTAGAAATTTTAGGATTCTATTCTACTTTTATACTTGTTCCTCTTCTTGCTTTTGCTTTTATTTAGAAATTTTAGGATTCTATTCTACTTTTATACTTGTTCCTCTTCTTGCTTTTGCTTTTATTTAGAAATTTTAGGATTCTATTCTACTTTTATACTTGTTCCTCTTCTTGCTTTTGCTTTTATTTAGAAATTTTAGGATTCTATTCTACTTTTATACTTGTTCCTCTTCTTGCTTTTGCTTTTATTTAGAAATTTTAGGATTCTATTCTACTTTTATACTTGTTCCTCTTCTTGCTTTTGCTTTTATTTAGAAATTTTAGGATTCTATTCTACTTTTATACTTGTTCCTCTTCTTGCTTTTGCTTTTATTTAGAAATTTTAGGATTCTATTCTACTTTTATACTTGTTCCTCTTCTTGCTTTTGCTTTTATTTAGAAATTTTAGGATTCTATTCTACTTTTATACTTGTTCCTCTTCTTGCTTTTGCTTTTATTTAGAAATTTTAGGATTCTATTCTACTTTTATACTTGTTCCTCTTCTTGCTTTTGCTTTTACCTAGAAATTTTAGGATTCTATTCTACTTTTATACTTGTTCCTCTTCTTCCTTTTGCTTTTATTTAGAAATTTTAGGATTCTATTCTACTTTTATACTTGTTCCTCTTCTTGCTTTTGCTTTTATTTAGAAATTTTAGGATTCTATTCTACTTTTATACTTGTTCCTCTTCTTGCTTTTGCTTTTATTTAGAAATTTTAGGATTCTATTCTACTTTTATACTTGTTCCTCTTCTTGCTTTTGCTTTTATTTAGAAATTTTAGGATTCTATTCTACTTTTATACTTGTTCCTCTTCTTGCTTTTGCTTTTATTTAGAAATTTTAGGATTCTATTCTACTTTTATACTTGTTCCTCTTCTTGCTTTTGCTTTTATTTAGAAATTTTAGGATTCTATTCTACTTTTATACTTGTTCCTCTTCTTGCTTTTGCTTTTATTTAGAAATTTTAGGATTCTATTCTACTTTTATACTTGTTCCTCTTCTTGCTTTTGCTTTTATTTAGAAATTTTAGGATTCTATTCTACTTTTATACTTGTTCCTCTTCTTGCTTTTGCTTTTATTTAGAAATTTTAGGATTCTATTCTACTTTTATACTTGTTCCTCTTCTTGCTTTTGCTTTTATTTAGAAATTTTAGGATTCTATTCTACTTTTATACTTGTTCCTCTTCTTGCTTTTGCTTTTATTTAGAAATTTTAGGATTCTATTCTACTTTTATACTTGTTCCTCTTCTTGCTTTTGCTTTTATTTAGAAATTTTAGGATTCTATTCTACTTTTATACTTGTTCCTCTTCTTGCTTTTGCTTTTATTTAGAAATTTTAGGATTCTATTCTACTTTTATACTTGTTCCTCTTCTTGCTTTTGCTTTTATTTAGAAATTTTAGGATTCTATTCTACTTTTATACTTGTTCCTCTTCTTGCTTTTGCTTTTATTTAGAAATTTTAGGATTCTATTCTACTTTTATACTTGTTCCTCTTCTTCCTTTTGCTTTTATTTAGAAATTTTAGGATTCTATTCTACTTTTATACTTGTTCCTCTTCTTGCTTTTGCTTTTATTTAGAAATTTTAGGATTCTATTCTACTTTTATACTTGTTCCTCTTCTTCCTTTTGCTTTTATTTAGAAATTTTAGGATTCTATTCTACTTTTATACTTGTTCCTCTTCTTCCTTTTGCTTTTATTTAGAAATTTTAGGATTCTATTCTACTTTTATACTTGTTCCTCTTCTTCCTTTTGCTTTTACCTAGAAATTTTAGGATTCTATTCTACTTTTATACTTGTTCCTCTTCTTGCTTTTGCTTTTATTTAGAAATTTTAGGATTCTATTCTACTTTTATACTTGTTCCTCTTCTTGCTTTTGCTTTTATTTAGAAATTTTAGGATTCTATTCTACTTTTATACTTGTTCCTCTTCTTGCTTTTGCTTTTACCTAGAAATTTTAGGATTCTATTCTACTTTTATACTTGTTCCTCTTCTTGCTTTTGCTTTTATTTAGAAATTTTAGGATTCTATTCTACTTTTATACTTGTTCCTCTTCTTGCTTTTGCTTTTACCTAGAAATTTTAGGATTCTATTCTACTTTTATACTTGTTCCTCTTCTTGCTTTTGCTTTTATTTAGAAATTTTAGGATTCTATTCTACTTTTATACTTGTTCCTCTTCTTGCTTTTGCTTTTATTTAGAAATTTTAGGATTCTATTCTACTTTTATACTTGTTCCTCTTCTTGCTTTTGCTTTTACCTAGAAATTTTAGGATTCTATTCTACTTTTATACTTGTTCCTCTTCTTGCTTTTGCTTTTATTTAGAAATTTTAGGATTCTATTCTACTTTTATACTTGTTCCTCTTCTTGCTTTTGCTTTTATTTAGAAATTTTAGGATTCTATTCTACTTTTATACTTGTTCCTCTTCTTCCTTTTGCTTTTATTTAGAAATTTTAGGATTCTATTCTACTTTTATACTTGTTCCTCTTCTTGCTTTTGCTTTTATTTAGAAATTTTAGGATTCTATTCTACTTTTATACTTGTTCCTCTTCTTGCTTTTGCTTTTATTTAGAAATTTTAGGATTCTATTCTACTTTTATACTTGTTCCTCTTCTTGCTTTTGCTTTTATTTAGAAATTTTAGGATTCTATTCTACTTTTATACTTGTTCCTCTTCTTGCTTTTGCTTTTATTTAGAAATTTTAGGATTCTATTCTACTTTTATACTTGTTCCTCTTCTTGCTTTTGCTTTTATTTAGAAATTTTAGGATTCTATTCTACTTTTATACTTGTTCCTCTTCTTGCTTTTGCTTTTATTTAGAAATTTTAGGATTCTATTCTACTTTTATACTTGTTCCTCTTCTTGCTTTTGCTTTTATTTAGAAATTTTAGGATTCTATTCTACTTTTATACTTGTTCCTCTTCTTGCTTTTGCTTTTATTTAGAAATTTTAGGATTCTATTCTACTTTTATACTTGTTCCTCTTCTTGCTTTTGCTTTTATTTAGAAATTTTAGGATTCTATTCTACTTTTATACTTGTTCCTCTTCTTGCTTTTGCTTTTACCTAGAAATTTTAGGATTCTATTCTACTTTTATACTTGTTCCTCTTCTTGCTTTTGCTTTTATTTAGAAATTTTAGGATTCTATTCTACTTTTATACTTGTTCCTCTTCTTGCTTTTGCTTTTATTTAGAAATTTTAGGATTCTATTCTACTTTTATACTTGTTCCTCTTCTTGCTTTTGCTTTTATTTAGAAATTTTAGGATTCTATTCTACTTTTATACTTGTTCCTCTTCTTGCTTTTGCTTTTACCTAGAAATTTTAGGATTCTATTCTACTTTTATACTTGTTCCTCTTCTTGCTTTTGCTTTTATTTAGAAATTTTAGGATTCTATTCTACTTTTATACTTGTTCCTCTTCTTGCTTTTGCTTTTATTTAGAAATTTTAGGATTCTATTCTACTTTTATACTTGTTCCTCTTCTTGCTTTTGCTTTTACCTAGAAATTTTAGGATTCTATTCTACTTTTATACTTGTTCCTCTTCTTCCTTTTGCTTTTATTTAGAAATTTTAGGATTCTATTCTACTTTTATACTTGTTCCTCTTCTTGCTTTTGCTTTTATTTAGAAATTTTAGGATTCTATTCTACTTTTATACTTGTTCCTCTTCTTGCTTTTGCTTTTATTTAGAAATTTTAGGATTCTATTCTACTTTTATACTTGTTCCTCTTCTTGCTTTTGCTTTTATTTAGAAATTTTAGGATTCTATTCTACTTTTATACTTGTTCCTCTTCTTGCTTTTGCTTTTACCTAGAAATTTTAGGATTCTATTCTACTTTTATACTTGTTCCTCTTCTTGCTTTTGCTTTTATTTAGAAATTTTAGGATTCTATTCTACTTTTATACTTGTTCCTCTTCTTCCTTTTGCTTTTACCTAGAAATTTTAGGATTCTATTCTACTTTTATACTTGTTCCTCTTCTTGCTTTTGCTTTTATTTAGAAATTTTAGGATTCTATTCTACTTTTATACTTGTTCCTCTTCTTGCTTTTGCTTTTACCTAGAAATTTTAGGATTCTATTCTACTTTTATACTTGTTCCTCTTCTTGCTTTTGCTTTTATTTAGAAATTTTAGGATTCTATTCTACTTTTATACTTGTTCCTCTTCTTGCTTTTGCTTTTACCTAGAAATTTTAGGATTCTATTCTACTTTTATACTTGTTCCTCTTCTTGCTTTTGCTTTTATTTAGAAATTTTAGGATTCTATTCTACTTTTATACTTGTTCCTCTTCTTCCTTTTGCTTTTATTTAGAAATTTTAGGATTCTATTCTACTTTTATACTTGTTCCTCTTCTTCCTTTTGCTTTTATTTAGAAATTTTAGGATTCTATTCTACTTTTATACTTGTTCCTCTTCTTCCTTTTGCTTTTATTTAGAAATTTTAGGATTCTATTCTACTTTTATACTTGTTCCTCTTCTTGCTTTTGCTTTTATTTAGAAATTTTAGGATTCTATTCTACTTTTATACTTGTTCCTCTTCTTGCTTTTGCTTTTATTTAGAAATTTTAGGATTCTATTCTACTTTTATACTTGTTCCTCTTCTTGCTTTTGCTTTTATTTAGAAATTTTAGGATTCTATTCTACTTTTATACTTGTTCCTCTTCTTGCTTTTGCTTTTATTTAGAAATTTTAGGATTCTATTCTACTTTTATACTTGTTCCTCTTCTTCCTTTTGCTTTTATTTAGAAATTTTAGGATTCTATTCTACTTTTATACTTGTTCCTCTTCTTGCTTTTGCTTTTATTTAGAAATTTTAGGATTCTATTCTACTTTTATACTTGTTCCTCTTCTTGCTTTTGCTTTTATTTAGAAATTTTAGGATTCTATTCTACTTTTATACTTGTTCCTCTTCTTGCTTTTGCTTTTATTTAGAAATTTTAGGATTCTATTCTACTTTTATACTTGTTCCTCTTCTTGCTTTTGCTTTTATTTAGAAATTTTAGGATTCTATTCTACTTTTATACTTGTTCCTCTTCTTGCTTTTGCTTTTATTTAGAAATTTTAGGATTCTATTCTACTTTTATACTTGTTCCTCTTCTTCCTTTTGCTTTTATTTAGAAATTTTAGGATTCTATTCTACTTTTATACTTGTTCCTCTTCTTGCTTTTGCTTTTATTTAGAAATTTTAGGATTCTATTCTACTTTTATACTTGTTCCTCTTCTTGCTTTTGCTTTTACCTAGAAATTTTAGGATTCTATTCTACTTTTATACTTGTTCCTCTTCTTGCTTTTGCTTTTATTTAGAAATTTTAGGATTCTATTCTACTTTTATACTTGTTCCTCTTCTTGCTTTTGCTTTTATTTAGAAATTTTAGGATTCTATTCTACTTTTATACTTGTTCCTCTTCTTGCTTTTGCTTTTATTTAGAAATTTTAGGATTCTATTCTACTTTTATACTTGTTCCTCTTCTTGCTTTTGCTTTTACCTAGAAATTTTAGGATTCTATTCTACTTTTATACTTGTTCCTCTTCTTGCTTTTGCTTTTACCTAGAAATTTTAGGATTCTATTCTACTTTTATACTTGTTCCTCTTCTTGCTTTTGCTTTTATTTAGAAATTTTAGGATTCTATTCTACTTTTATACTTGTTCCTCTTCTTGCTTTTGCTTTTACCTAGAAATTTTAGGATTCTATTCTACTTTTATACTTGTTCCTCTTCTTGCTTTTGCTTTTACCTAGAAATTTTAGGATTCTATTCTACTTTTATACTTGTTCCTCTTCTTGCTTTTGCTTTTATTTAGAAATTTTAGGATTCTATTCTACTTTTATACTTGTTCCTCTTCTTGCTTTTGCTTTTATTTAGAAATTTTAGGATTCTATTCTACTTTTATACTTGTTCCTCTTCTTGCTTTTGCTTTTATTTAGAAATTTTAGGATTCTATTCTACTTTTATACTTGTTCCTCTTCTTGCTTTTGCTTTTATTTAGAAATTTTAGGATTCTATTCTACTTTTATACTTGTTCCTCTTCTTGCTTTTGCTTTTATTTAGAAATTTTAGGATTCTATTCTACTTTTATACTTGTTCCTCTTCTTGCTTTTGCTTTTATTTAGAAATTTTAGGATTCTATTCTACTTTTATACTTGTTCCTCTTCTTGCTTTTGCTTTTACCTAGAAATTTTAGGATTCTATTCTACTTTTATACTTGTTCCTCTTCTTGCTTTTGCTTTTATTTAGAAATTTTAGGATTCTATTCTACTTTTATACTTGTTCCTCTTCTTGCTTTTGCTTTTACCTAGAAATTTTAGGATTCTATTCTACTTTTATACTTGTTCCTCTTCTTGCTTTTGCTTTTATTTAGAAATTTTAGGATTCTATTCTACTTTTATACTTGTTCCTCTTCTTGCTTTTGCTTTTATTTAGAAATTTTAGGATTCTATTCTACTTTTATACTTGTTCCTCTTCTTGCTTTTGCTTTTATTTAGAAATTTTATGATTCTATTCTACTTTTATACTTGTTCCTCTTCTTGCTTTTGCTTTTATTTAGAAATTTTAGGATTCTATTCTACTTTTATACTTGTTCCTCTTCTTGCTTTTGCTTTTATTTAGAAATTTTAGGATTCTATTCTACTTTTATACTTGTTCCTCTTCTTGCTTTTGCTTTTATTTAGAAATTTTAGGATTCTATTCTACTTTTATACTTGTTCCTCTTCTTGCTTTTGCTTTTATTTAGAAATTTTAGGATTCTATTCTACTTTTATACTTGTTCCTCTTCTTGCTTTTGCTTTTACCTAGAAATTTTAGGATTCTATTCTACTTTTATACTTGTTCCTCTTCTTGCTTTTGCTTTTATTTAGAAATTTTAGGATTCTATTCTACTTTTATACTTGTTCCTCTTCTTGCTTTTGCTTTTACCTAGAAATTTTAGGATTCTATTCTACTTTTATACTTGTTCCTCTTCTTGCTTTTGCTTTTACCTAGAAATTTTAGGATTCTATTCTACTTTTATACTTGTTCCTCTTCTTGCTTTTGCTTTTATTTAGAAATTTTAGGATTCTATTCTACTTTTATACTTGTTCCTCTTCTTGCTTTTGCTTTTATTTAGAAATTTTAGGATTCTATTCTACTTTTATACTTGTTCCTCTTCTTGCTTTTGCTTTTATTTAGAAATTTTAGGATTCTATTCTACTTTTATACTTGTTCCTCTTCTTGCTTTTGCTTTTATTTAGAAATTTTAGGATTCTATTCTACTTTTATACTTGTTCCTCTTCTTGCTTTTGCTTTTATTTAGAAATTTTAGGATTCTATTCTACTTTTATACTTGTTCCTCTTCTTGCTTTTGCTTTTATTTAGAAATTTTAGGATTCTATTCTACTTTTATACTTGTTCCTCTTCTTGCTTTTGCTTTTACCTAGAAATTTTAGGATTCTATTCTACTTTTATACTTGTTCCTCTTCTTGCTTTTGCTTTTATTTAGAAATTTTAGGATTCTATTCTACTTTTATACTTGTTCCTCTTCTTGCTTTTGCTTTTATTTAGAAATTTTAGGATTCTATTCTACTTTTATACTTGTTCCTCTTCTTGCTTTTGCTTTTATTTAGAAATTTTAGGATTCTATTCTACTTTTATACTTGTTCCTCTTCTTGCTTTTGCTTTTATTTAGAAATTTTAGGATTCTATTCTACTTTTATACTTGTTCCTCTTCTTGCTTTTGCTTTTATTTAGAAATTTTAGGATTCTATTCTACTTTTATACTTGTTCCTCTTCTTGCTTTTGCTTTTACCTAGAAATTTTAGGATTCTATTCTACTTTTATACTTGTTCCTCTTCTTGCTTTTGCTTTTATTTAGAAATTTTAGGATTCTATTCTACTTTTATACTTGTTCCTCTTCTTCCTTTTGCTTTTATTTAGAAATTTTAGGATTCTATTCTACTTTTATACTTGTTCCTCTTCTTGCTTTTGCTTTTATTTAGAAATTTTAGGATTCTATTCTACTTTTATACTTGTTCCTCTTCTTGCTTTTGCTTTTATTTAGAAATTTTAGGATTCTATTCTACTTTTATACTTGTTCCTCTTCTTGCTTTTGCTTTTATTTAGAAATTTTAGGATTCTATTCTACTTTTATACTTGTTCCTCTTCTTGCTTTTGCTTTTACCTAGAAATTTTAGGATTCTATTCTACTTTTATACTTGTTCCTCTTCTTGCTTTTGCTTTTATTTAGAAATTTTAGGATTCTATTCTACTTTTATACTTGTTCCTCTTCTTGCTTTTGCTTTTACCTAGAAATTTTAGGATTCTATTCTACTTTAATACTTGTTCCTCTTCTTGCTTTTGCTTTTATTTAGAAATTTTAGGATTCTATTCTACTTTTATACTTGTTCCTCTTCTTGCTTTTGCTTTTATTTAGAAATTTTAGGATTCTATTCTACTTTTATACTTGTTCCTCTTCTTGCTTTTGCTTTTATTTAGAAATTTTAGGATTCTATTCTACTTTTATACTTGTTCCTCTTCTTGCTTTTGCTTTTATTTAGAAATTTTAGGATTCTATTCTACTTTTATACTTGTTCCTCTTCTTGCTTTTGCTTTTACCTAGAAATTTTAGGATTCTATTCTACTTTTATACTTGTTCCTCTTCTTGCTTTTGCTTTTATTTAGAAATTTTAGGATTCTATTCTACTTTTATACTTGTTCCTCTTCTTGCTTTTGCTTTTATTTAGAAATTTTAGGATTCTATTCTACTTTTATACTTGTTCCTCTTCTTGCTTTTGCTTTTATTTAGAAATTTTAGGATTCTATTCTACTTTTATACTTGTTCCTCTTCTTGCTTTTGCTTTTATTTAGAAATTTTAGGATTCTATTCTACTTTTATACTTGTTCCTCTTCTTGCTTTTGCTTTTATTTAGAAATTTTAGGATTCTATTCTACTTTTATACTTGTTCCTCTTCTTGCTTTTGCTTTTATTTAGAAATTTTAGGATTCTATTCTACTTTTATACTTGTTCCTCTTCTTGCTTTTGCTTTTACCTAGAAATTTTAGGATTCTATTCTACTTTTATACTTGTTCCTCTTCTTGCTTTTGCTTTTACCTAGAAATTTTAGGATTCTATTCTACTTTTATACTTGTTCCTCTTCTTGCTTTTGCTTTTATTTAGAAATTTTAGGATTCTATTCTACTTTTATACTTGTTCCTCTTCTTGCTTTTGCTTTTATTTAGAAATTTTAGGATTCTATTCTACTTTTATACTTGTTCCTCTTCTTGCTTTTGCTTTTACCTAGAAATTTTAGGATTCTATTCTACTTTTATACTTGTTCCTCTTCTTGCTTTTGCTTTTACCTAGAAATTTTAGGATTCTATTCTACTTTTATACTTGTTCCTCTTCTTGCTTTTGCTTTTATTTAGAAATTTTAGGATTCTATTCTACTTTTATACTTGTTCCTCTTCTTGCTTTTGCTTTTATTTAGAAATTTTAGGATTCTATTCTACTTTTATACTTGTTCCTCTTCTTGCTTTTGCTTTTATTTAGAAATTTTAGGATTCTATTCTACTTTTATACTTGTTCCTCTTCTTGCTTTTGCTTTTACCTAGAAATTTTAGGATTCTATTCTACTTTTATACTTGTTCCTCTTCTTGCTTTTGCTTTTATTTAGAAATTTTAGGATTCTATTCTACTTTTATACTTGTTCCTCTTCTTGCTTTTGCTTTTATTTAGAAATTTTAGGATTCTATTCTACTTTTATACTTGTTCCTCTTCTTGCTTTTGCTTTTATTTAGAAATTTTAGGATTCTATTCTACTTTTATACTTGTTCCTCTTCTTGCTTTTGCTTTTATTTAGAAATTTTAGGATTCTATTCTACTTTTATACTTGTTCCTCTTCTTGCTTTTGCTTTTACCTAGAAATTTTAGGATTCTATTCTACTTTTATACTTGTTCCTCTTCTTGCTTTTGCTTTTATTTAGAAATTTTAGGATTCTATTCTACTTTTATACTTGTTCCTCTTCTTGCTTTTGCTTTTATTTAGAAATTTTAGGATTCTATTCTACTTTTATACTTGTTCCTCTTCTTGCTTTTGCTTTTATTTAGAAATTTTAGGATTCTATTCTACTTTTATACTTGTTCCTCTTCTTGCTTTTGCTTTTATTTAGAAATTTTAGGATTCTATTCTACTTTTATACTTGTTCCTCTTCTTGCTTTTGCTTTTATTTAGAAATTTTAGGATTCTATTCTACTTTTATACTTGTTCCTCTTCTTGCTTTTGCTTTTATTTAGAAATTTTAGGATTCTATTCTACTTTTATACTTGTTCCTCTTCTTGCTTTTGCTTTTATTTAGAAATTTTAGGATTCTATTCTACTTTTATACTTGTTCCTCTTCTTGCTTTTGCTTTTATTTAGAAATTTTAGGATTCTATTCTACTTTTATACTTGTTCCTCTTCTTGCTTTTGCTTTTATTTAGAAATTTTAGGATTCTATTCTACTTTTATACTTGTTCCTCTTCTTGCTTTTGCTTTTATTTAGAAATTTTAGGATTCTATTCTACTTTTATACTTGTTCCTCTTCTTGCTTTTGCTTTTATTTAGAAATTTTAGGATTCTATTCTACTTTTATACTTGTTCCTCTTCTTGCTTTTGCTTTTATTTAGAAATTTTAGGATTCTATTCTACTTTTATACTTGTTCCTCTTCTTGCTTTTGCTTTTATTTAGAAATTTTAGGATTCTATTCTACTTTTATACTTGTTCCTCTTCTTGCTTTTGCTTTTACCTAGAAATTTTAGGATTCTATTCTACTTTTATACTTGTTCCTCTTCTTGCTTTTGCTTTTATTTAGAAATTTTAGGATTCTATTCTACTTTTATACTTGTTCCTCTTCTTGCTTTTGCTTTTACCTAGAAATTTTAGGATTCTATTCTACTTTTATACTTGTTCCTCTTCTTGCTTTTGCTTTTATTTAGAAATTTTAGGATTCTATTCTACTTTTATACTTGTTCCTCTTCTTCCTTTTGCTTTTATTTAGAAATTTTAGGATTCTATTCTACTTTTATACTTGTTCCTCTTCTTGCTTTTGCTTTTATTTAGAAATTTTAGGATTCTATTCTACTTTTATACTTGTTCCTCTTCTTGCTTTTGCTTTTATTTAGAAATTTTAGGATTCTATTCTACTTTTATACTTGTTCCTCTTCTTGCTTTTGCTTTTATTTAGAAATTTTAGGATTCTATTCTACTTTTATACTTGTTCCTCTTCTTGCTTTTGCTTTTATTTAGAAATTTTAGGATTCTATTCTACTTTTATACTTGTTCCTCTTCTTCCTTTTGCTTTTATTTAGAAATTTTAGGATTCTATTCTACTTTTATACTTGTTCCTCTTCTTCCTTTTGCTTTTATTTAGAAATTTTAGGATTCTATTCTACTTTTATACTTGTTCCTCTTCTTCCTTTTGCTTTTATTTAGAAATTTTAGGATTCTATTCTACTTTTATACTTGTTCCTCTTCTTGCTTTTGCTTTTATTTAGAAATTTTAGGATTCTATTCTACTTTTATACTTGTTCCTCTTCTTGCTTTTGCTTTTATTTAGAAATTTTAGGATTCTATTCTACTTTTATACTTGTTCCTCTTCTTGCTTTTGCTTTTATTTAGAAATTTTAGGATTCTATTCTACTTTTATACTTGTTCCTCTTCTTGCTTTTGCTTTTATTTAGAAATTTTAGGATTCTATTCTACTTTTATACTTGTTCCTCTTCTTGCTTTTGCTTTTATTTAGAAATTTTAGGATTCTATTCTACTTTTATACTTGTTCCTCTTCTTGCTTTTGCTTTTATTTAGAAATTTTAGGATTCTATTCTACTTTTATACTTGTTCCTCTTCTTGCTTTTGCTTTTACCTAGAAATTTTAGGATTCTATTCTACTTTTATACTTGTTCCTCTTCTTCCTTTTGCTTTTATTTAGAAATTTTAGGATTCTATTCTACTTTTATACTTGTTCCTCTTCTTCCTTTTGCTTTTATTTAGAAATTTTAGGATTCTATTCTACTTTTATACTTGTTCCTCTTCTTGCTTTTGCTTTTATTTAGAAATTTTAGGATTCTATTCTACTTTTATACTTGTTCCTCTTCTTGCTTTTGCTTTTATTTAGAAATTTTAGGATTCTATTCTACTTTTATACTTGTTCCTCTTCTTGCTTTTGCTTTTACCTAGAAATTTTAGGATTCTATTCTACTTTTATACTTGTTCCTCTTCTTGCTTTTGCTTTTATTTAGAAATTTTAGGATTCTATTCTACTTTTATACTTGTTCCTCTTCTTGCTTTTGCTTTTACCTAGAAATTTTAGGATTCTATTCTACTTTTATACTTGTTCCTCTTCTTGCTTTTGCTTTTATTTAGAAATTTTAGGATTCTATTCTACTTTTATACTTGTTCCTCTTCTTGCTTTTGCTTTTATATAGAAATTTTAGGATTCTATTCTACTTTTATACTTGTTCCTCTTCTTGCTTTTGCTTTTATTTAGAAATTTTAGGATTCTATTCTACTTTTATACTTGTTCCTCTTCTTGCTTTTGCTTTTATTTAGAAATTTTAGGATTCTATTCTACTTTTATACTTGTTCCTCTTCTTGCTTTTGCTTTTATTTAAAAATTTTAGGATTCTATTCTACTTTTATACTTGTTCCTCTTCTTGCTTTTGCTTTTACCTAGAAATTTTAGGATTCTATTCTACTTTTATACTTGTTCCTCTTCTTCCTTTTGCTTTTATTTAGAAATTTTAGGATTCTATTCTACTTTTATACTTGTTCCTCTTCTTCCTTTTGCTTTTATTTAGAAATTTTAGGATTCTATTCTACTTTTATACTTGTTCCTCTTCTTGCTTTTGCTTTTATTTAGAAATTTTAGGATTCTATTCTACTTTTATACTTGTTCCTCTTCTTGCTTTTGCTTTTATTTAGAAATTTTAGGATTCTATTCTACTTTTATACTTGTTCCTCTTCTTGCTTTTGCTTTTATTTAGAAATTTTAGGATTCTATTCTACTTTTATACTTGTTCCTCTTCTTGCTTTTGCTTTTATTTAGAAATTTTAGGATTCTATTCTACTTTTATACTTGTTCCTCTTCTTGCTTTTGCTTTTATTTAGAAATTTTAGGATTCTATTCTACTTTTATACTTGTTCCTCTTCTTGCTTTTGCTTTTATTTAGAAATTTTAGGATTCTATTCTACTTTTATACTTGTTCCTCTTCTTGCTTTTGCTTTTATTTAGAAATTTTAGGATTCTATTCTACTTTTATACTTGTTCCTCTTCTTGCTTTTGCTTTTACCTAGAAATTTTAGGATTCTATTCTACTTTTATACTTGTTCCTCTTCTTCCTTTTGCTTTTATTTAGAAATTTTAGGATTCTATTCTACTTTTATACTTGTTCCTCTTCTTCCTTTTGCTTTTATTTAGAAATTTTAGGATTCTATTCTACTTTTATACTTGTTCCT
Source organism: Euprymna scolopes (assembly GCF_053919585.1). Taxonomy (NCBI): domain Eukaryota; kingdom Metazoa; phylum Mollusca; class Cephalopoda; order Sepiida; family Sepiolidae; genus Euprymna; species Euprymna scolopes. Next base: position 130,456,842 of record NC_136527.1, on the reverse strand, counting down.
CTTCTTGCTTTTGCTTTTATTTAGAAATTTTAGGATTCTATTCTACTTTTATACTTGTTCCTCTTCTTGCTTTTGCTTTTATTTAGAAATTTTAGGATTCTATTCTACTTTTATACTTGTTCCTCTTCTTGCTTTTGCTTTTATTTAGAAATTTTAGGATTCTATTCTACTTTTATACTTGTTCCTCTTCTTGCTTTTGCTTTTATTTAGAAATTTTAGGATTCTATTCTACTTTTATACTTGTTCCTCTTCTTGCTTTTGCTTTTATTTAGAAATTTTAGGATTCTATTCTACTTTTATACTTGTTCCTCTTCTTGCTTTTGCTTTTATTTAGAAATTTTAGGATTCTATTCTACTTTTATACTTGTTCCTCTTCTTGCTTTTGCTTTTATTTAGAAATTTTAGGATTCTATTCTACTTTTATACTTGTTCCTCTTCTTGCTTTTGCTTTTATTTAGAAATTTTAGGATTCTATTCTACTTTTATACTTGTTCCTCTTCTTGCTTTTGCTTTTATTTAGAAATTTTAGGATTCTATTCTACTTTTATACTTGTTCCTCTTCTTGCTTTTGCTTTTATTTAGAAATTTTAGGATTCTATTCTACTTTTATACTTGTTCCTCTTCTTGCTTTTGCTTTTATTTAGAAATTTTAGGATTCTATTCTACTTTTATACTTGTTCCTCTTCTTGCTTTTGCTTTTACCTAGAAATTTTAGGATTCTATTCTACTTTTATACTTGTTCCTCTTCTTGCTTTTGCTTTTATTTAGAAATTTTAGGATTCTATTCTACTTTTATACTTGTTCCTCTTCTTGCTTTTGCTTTTACCTAGAAATTTTAGGATTCTATTCTACTTTTATACTTGTTCCTCTTCTTCCTTTTGCTTTTATTTAGAAATTTTAGGATTCTATTCTACTTTTATACTTGTTCCTCTTCTTGCTTTTGCTTTTATTTAGAAATTTTAGGATTCTATTCTACTTTTATACTTGTTCCTCTTCTTGCTTTTGCTTTTACCTAGAAATTTTAGGATTCTATTCTACTTTTATACTTGTTCCTCTTCTTGCTTTTGCTTTTATTTAGAAATTTTAGGATTCTATTCTACTTTTATACTTGTTCCTCTTCTTGCTTTTGCTTTTACCTAGAAATTTTAGGATTCTATTCTACTTTTATACTTGTTCCTCTTCTTGCTTTTGCTTTTATTTAGAAATTTTAGGATTCTATTCTACTTTTATACTTGTTCCTCTTCTTGCTTTTGCTTTTATTTAGAAATTTTAGGATTCTATTCTACTTTTATACTTGTTCCTCTTCTTGCTTTTGCTTTTACCTAGAAATTTTAGGATTCTATTCTACTTTTATACTTGTTCCTCTTCTTCCTTTTGCTTTTATTTAGAAATTTTAGGATTCTATTCTACTTTTATACTTGTTCCTCTTCTTGCTTTTGCTTTTATTTAGAAATTTTAGGATTCTATTCTACTTTTATACTTGTTCCTCTTCTTGCTTTTGCTTTTATTTAGAAATTTTAGGATTCTATTCTACTTTTATACTTGTTCCTCTTCTTGCTTTTGCTTTTATTTAGAAATTTTAGGATTCTATTCTACTTTTATACTTGTTCCTCTTCTTGCTTTTGCTTTTATTTAGAAATTTTAGGATTCTATTCTACTTTTATACTTGTTCCTCTTCTTGCTTTTGCTTTTATTTAGAAATTTTAGGATTCTATTCTACTTTTATACTTGTTCCTCTTCTTGCTTTTGCTTTTATTTAGAAATTTTAGGATTCTATTCTACTTTTATACTTGTTCCTCTTCTTGCTTTTGCTTTTATTTAGAAATTTTAGGATTCTATTCTACTTTTATACTTGTTCCTCTTCTTGCTTTTGCTTTTACCTAGAAATTTTAGGATTCTATTCTACTTTTATACTTGTTCCTCTTCTTGCTTTTGCTTTTATTTAGAAATTTTAGGATTCTATTCTACTTTTATACTTGTTCCTCTTCTTGCTTTTGCTTTTACCTAGAAATTTTAGGATTCTATTCTACTTTTATACTTGTTCCTCTTCTTCCTTTTGCTTTTATTTAGAAATTTTAGGATTCTATTCTACTTTTATACTTGTTCCTCTTCTTGCTTTTGCTTTTATTTAGAAATTTTAGGATTCTATTCTACTTTTATACTTGTTCCTCTTCTTGCTTTTGCTTTTATTTAGAAATTTTAGGATTCTATTCTACTTTTATACTTGTTCCTCTTCTTGCTTTTGCTTTTATTTAGAAATTTTAGGATTCTATTCTACTTTTATACTTGTTCCTCTTCTTGCTTTTGCTTTTATTTAGAAATTTTAGGATTCTATTCTACTTTTATACTTGTTCCTCTTCTTGCTTTTGCTTTTACCTAGAAATTTTAGGATTCTATTCTACTTTTATACTTGTTCCTCTTCTTGCTTTTGCTTTTATTTAGAAATTTTAGGATTCTATTCTACTTTTATACTTGTTCCTCTTCTTGCTTTTGCTTTTACCTAGAAATTTTAGGATTCTATTCTACTTTTATACTTGTTCCTCTTCTTCCTTTTGCTTTTATTTAGAAATTTTAGGATTCTATTCTACTTTTATACTTGTTCCTCTTCTTGCTTTTGCTTTTATTTAGAAATTTTAGGATTCTATTCTACTTTTATACTTGTTCCTCTTCTTGCTTTTGCTTTTATTTAGAAATTTTAGGATTCTATTCTACTTTTATACTTGTTCCTCTTCTTGCTTTTGCTTTTATTTAGAAATTTTAGGATTCTATTCTACTTTTATACTTGTTCCTCTTCTTGCTTTTGCTTTTATTTAGAAATTTTAGGATTCTATTCTACTTTTATACTTGTTCCTCTTCTTGCTTTTGCTTTTACCTAGAAATTTTAGGATTCTATTCTACTTTTATACTTGTTCCTCTTCTTCCTTTTGCTTTTATTTAGAAATTTTAGGATTCTATTCTACTTTTATACTTGTTCCTCTTCTTCCTTTTGCTTTTATTTAGAAATTTTAGGATTCTATTCTACTTTTATACTTGTTCCTCTTCTTGCTTTTGCTTTTACCTAGAAATTTTAGGATTCTATTCTACTTTTATACTTGTTCCTCTTCTTGCTTTTGCTTTTACCTAGAAATTTTAGGATTCTATTCTACTTTTATACTTGTTCCTCTTCTTGCTTTTGCTTTTATTTAGAAATTTTAGGATTCTATTCTACTTTTATACTTGTTCCTCTTCTTGCTTTTGCTTTTACCTAGAAATTTTAGGATTCTATTCTACTTTTATACTTGTTCCTCTTCTTGCTTTTGCTTTTATTTAGAAATTTTAGGATTCTATTCTACTTTTATACTTGTTCCTCTTCTTGCTTTTGCTTTTATTTAGAAATTTTAGGATTCTATTCTACTTTTATACTTGTTCCTCTTCTTGCTTTTGCTTTTATTTAGAAATTTTAGGATTCTATTCTACTTTTATACTTGTTCCTCTTCTTGCTTTTGCTTTTATTTAGAAATTTTAGGATTCTATTCTACTTTTATACTTGTTCCTCTTCTTGCTTTTGCTTTTATTTAGAAATTTTAGGATTCTATTCTACTTTTATACTTGTTCCTCTTCTTGCTTTTGCTTTTACCTAGAAATTTTAGGATTCTATTCTACTTTTATACTTGTTCCTCTTCTTGCTTTTGCTTTTATTTAGAAATTTTAGGATTCTATTCTACTTTTATACTTGTTCCTCTTCTTGCTTTTGCTTTTACCTAGAAATTTTAGGATTCTATTCTACTTTTATACTTGTTCCTCTTCTTCCTTTTGCTTTTATTTAGAAATTTTAGGATTCTATTCTACTTTTATACTTGTTCCTCTTCTTGCTTTTGCTTTTATTTAGAAATTTTAGGATTCTATTCTACTTTTATACTTGTTCCTCTTCTTGCTTTTGCTTTTATTTAGAAATTTTAGGATTCTATTCTACTTTTATACTTGTTCCTCTTCTTGCTTTTGCTTTTATTTAGAAATTTTAGGATTCTATTCTACTTTTATACTTGTTCCTCTTCTTGCTTTTGCTTTTATTTAGAAATTTTAGGATTCTATTCTACTTTTATACTTGTTCCTCTTCTTGCTTTTGCTTTTACCTAGAAATTTTAGGATTCTATTCTACTTTTATACTTGTTCCTCTTCTTGCTTTTGCTTTTATTTAGAAATTTTAGGATTCTATTCTACTTTTATACTTGTTCCTCTTCTTGCTTTTGCTTTTACCTAGAAATTTTAGGATTCTATTCTACTTTTATACTTGTTCCTCTTCTTCCTTTTGCTTTTATTTAGAAATTTTAGGATTCTATTCTACTTTTATACTTGTTCCTCTTCTTGCTTTTGCTTTTATTTAGAAATTTTAGGATTCTATTCTACTTTTATACTTGTTCCTCTTCTTGCTTTTGCTTTTATTTAGAAATTTTAGGATTCTATTCTACTTTTATACTTGTTCCTCTTCTTGCTTTTGCTTTTATTTAGAAATTTTAGGATTCTATTCTACTTTTATACTTGTTCCTCTTCTTGCTTTTGCTTTTATTTAGAAATTTTAGGATTCTATTCTACTTTTATACTTGTTCCTCTTCTTGCTTTTGCTTTTACCTAGAAATTTTAGGATTCTATTCTACTTTTATACTTGTTCCTCTTCTTCCTTTTGCTTTTATTTAGAAATTTTAGGATTCTATTCTACTTTTATACTTGTTCCTCTTCTTCCTTTTGCTTTTATTTAGAAATTTTAGGATTCTATTCTACTTTTATACTTGTTCCTCTTCTTGCTTTTGCTTTTACCTAGAAATTTTAGGATTCTATTCTACTTTTATACTTGTTCCTCTTCTTGCTTTTGCTTTTACCTAGAAATTTTAGGATTCTATTCTACTTTTATACTTGTTCCTCTTCTTGCTTTTGCTTTTATTTAGAAATTTTAGGATTCTATTCTACTTTTATACTTGTTCCTCTTCTTGCTTTTGCTTTTATTTAGAAATTTTAGGATTCTATTCTACTTTTATACTTGTTCCTCTTCTTGCTTTTGCTTTTACCTAGAAATTTTAGGATTCTATTCTACTTTTATACTTGTTCCTCTTCTTGCTTTTGCTTTTACCTAGAAATTTTAGGATTCTATTCTACTTTTATACTTGTTCCTCTTCTTGCTTTTGCTTTTATTTAGAAATTTTAGGATTCTATTCTACTTTTATACTTGTTCCTCTTCTTGCTTTTGCTTTTATTTAGAAATTTTAGGATTCTATTCTACTTTTATACTTGTTCCTCTTCTTGCTTTTGCTTTTATTTAGAAATTTTAGGATTCTATTCTACTTTTATACTTGTTCCTCTTCTTGCTTTTGCTTTTATTTAGAAATTTTAGGATTCTATTCTACTTTTATACTTGTTCCTCTTCTTGCTTTTGCTTTTATTTAGAAATTTTAGGATTCTATTCTACTTTTATACTTGTTCCTCTTCTTGCTTTTGCTTTTATTTAGAAATTTTAGGATTCTATTCTACTTTTATACTTGTTCCTCTTCTTGCTTTTGCTTTTATTTAGAAATTTTAGGATTCTATTCTACTTTTATACTTGTTCCTCTTCTTGCTTTTGCTTTTATTTAGAAATTTTAGGATTCTATTCTACTTTTATACTTGTTCCTCTTCTTCCTTTTGCTTTTATTTAGAAATTTTAGGATTCTATTCTACTTTTATACTTGTTCCTCTTCTTGCTTTTGCTTTTACCTAGAAATTTTAGGATTCTATTCTACTTTTATACTTGTTCCTCTTCTTGCTTTTGCTTTTATTTAGAAATTTTAGGATTCTATTCTACTTTTATACTTGTTCCTCTTCTTGCTTTTGCTTTTATTTAGAAATTTTAGGATTCTATTCTACTTTTATACTTGTTCCTCTTCTTGCTTTTGCTTTTATTTAGAAATTTTAGGATTCTATTCTACTTTTATACTTGTTCCTCTTCTTGCTTTTGCTTTTATTTAGAAATTTTAGGATTCTATTCTACTTTTATACTTGTTCCTCTTCTTGCTTTTGCTTTTACCTAGAAATTTTAGGATTCTATTCTACTTTTATACTTGTTCCTCTTCTTCCTTTTGCTTTTATTTAGAAATTTTAGGATTCTATTCTACTTTTATACTTGTTCCTCTTCTTCCTTTTGCTTTTATTTAGAAATTTTAGGATTCTATTCTACTTTTATACTTGTTCCTCTTCTTGCTTTTGCTTTTATTTAGAAATTTTAGGATTCTATTCTACTTTTATACTTGTTCCTCTTCTTGCTTTTGCTTTTATTTAGAAATTTTAGGATTCTATTCTACTTTTATACTTGTTCCTCTTCTTGCTTTTGCTTTTATTTAGAAATTTTAGGATTCTATTCTACTTTTATACTTGTTCCTCTTCTTGCTTTTGCTTTTATTTAGAAATTTTAGGATTCTATTCTACTTTTATACTTGTTCCTCTTCTTGCTTTTGCTTTTATTTAGAAATTTTAAGATTCTATTCTACTTTTATACTTGTTCCTCTTCTTGCTTTTGCTTTTATTTAGAAATTTTAGGATTCTATTCTACTTTTATACTTGTTCCTCTTCTTCCTTTTGCTTTTATTTAGAAATTTTAGGATTCTATTCTACTTTTATACTTGTTCCTCTTCTTGCTTTTGCTTTTACCTAGAAATTTTAGGATTCTATTCTACTTTTATACTTGTTCCTCTTCTTGCTTTTGCTTTTATTTAGAAATTTTAGGATTCTATTCTACTTTTATACTTGTTCCTCTTCTTGCTTTTGCTTTTACCTAGAAATTTTAGGATTCTATTCTACTTTTATACTTGTTCCTCTTCTTGCTTTTGCTTTTATTTAGAAATTTTAGGATTCTATTCTACTTTTATACTTGTTCCTCTTCTTGCTTTTGCTTTTATTTAGAAATTTTAGGATTCTATTCTACTTTTATACTTGTTCCTCTTCTTGCTTTTGCTTTTATTTAGAAATTTTAGGATTCTATTCTACTTTTATACTTGTTCCTCTTCTTGCTTTTGCTTTTATTTAGAAATTTTAGGATTCTATTCTACTTTTATACTTGTTCCTCTTCTTGCTTTTGCTTTTATTTAGAAATTTTAGGATTCTATTCTACTTTTATACTTGTTCCTCTTCTTGCTTTTGCTTTTACCTAGAAATTTTAGGATTCTATTCTACTTTTATACTTGTTCCTCTTCTTCCTTTTGCTTTTATTTAGAAATTTTAGGATTCTATTCTACTTTTATACTTGTTCCTCTTCTTGCTTTTGCTTTTATTTAGAAATTTTAGGATTCTATTCTACTTTTATACTTGTTCCTCTTCTTGCTTTTGCTTTTATTTAGAAATTTTAGGATTCTATTCTACTTTTATACTTGTTCCTCTTCTTGCTTTTGCTTTTATTTAGAAATTTTAGGATTCTATTCTACTTTTATACTTGTTCCTCTTCTTGCTTTTGCTTTTATTTAGAAATTTTAGGATTCTATTCTACTTTTATACTTGTTCCTCTTCTTCCTTTTGCTTTTATTTAGAAATTTTAGGATTCTATTCTACTTTTATACTTGTTCCTCTTCTTCCTTTTGCTTTTATTTAGAAATTTTAGGATTCTATTCTACTTTTATACTTGTTCCTCTTCTTGCTTTTGCTTTTACCTAGAAATTTTAGGATTCTATTCTACTTTTATACTTGTTCCTCTTCTTGCTTTTGCTTTTATTTAGAAATTTTAGGATTCTATTCTACTTTTATACTTGTTCCTCTTCTTGCTTTTGCTTTTACCTAGAAATTTTAGGATTCTATTCTACTTTTATACTTGTTCCTCTTCTTGCTTTTGCTTTTATTTAGAAATTTTAGGATTCTATTCTACTTTTATACTTGTTCCTCTTCTTCCTTTTGCTTTTATTTAGAAATTTTAGGATTCTATTCTACTTTTATACTTGTTCCTCTTCTTCCTTTTGCTTTTATTTAGAAATTTTAGGATTCTATTCTACTTTTATACTTGTTCCTCTTCTTCCTTTTGCTTTTATTTAGAAATTTTAGGATTCTATTCTACTTTTATACTTGTTCCTCTTCTTGCTTTTGCTTTTATTTAGAAATTTTAGGATTCTATTCTACTTTTATACTTGTTCCTCTTCTTGCTTTTGCTTTTACCTAGAAATTTTAGGATTCTATTCTACTTTTATACTTGTTCCTCTTCTTGCTTTTGCTTTTATTTAGAAATTTTAGGATTCTATTCTACTTTTATACTTGTTCCTCTTCTTCCTTTTGCTTTTATTTAGAAATTTTAGGATTCTATTCTACTTTTATACTTGTTCCTCTTCTTGCTTTTGCTTTTACCTAGAAATTTTAGGATTCTATTCTACTTTTATACTTGTTCCTCTTCTTGCTTTTGCTTTTATTTAGAAATTTTAGGATTCTATTCTACTTTTATACTTGTTCCTCTTCTTGCTTTTGCTTTTATTTAGAAATTTTAGGATTCTATTCTACTTTTATACTTGTTCCTCTTCTTCCTTTTGCTTTTATTTAGAAATTTTAGGATTCTATTCTACTTTTATACTTGTTCCTCTTCTTGCTTTTGCTTTTACCTAGAAATTTTAGGATTCTATTCTACTTTTATACTTGTTCCTCTTCTTGCTTTTGCTTTTATTTAGAAATTTTAGGATTCTATTCTACTTTTATACTTGTTCCTCTTCTTGCTTTTGCTTTTATTTAGAAATTTTAGGATTCTATTCTACTTTTATACTTGTTCCTCTTCTTGCTTTTGCTTTTATTTAGAAATTTTAGGATTCTATTCTACTTTTATACTTGTTCCTCTTCTTGCTTTTGCTTTTATTTAGAAATTTTAGGATTCTATTCTACTTTTATACTTGTTCCTCTTCTTCCTTTTGCTTTTATTTAGAAATTTTAGGATTCTATTCTACTTTTATACTTGTTCCTCTTCTTGCTTTTGCTTTTATTTAGAAATTTTAGGATTCTATTCTACTTTTATACTTGTTCCTCTTCTTGCTTTTGCTTTTATTTAGAAATTTTAGGATTCTATTCTACTTTTATACTTGTTCCTCTTCTTGCTTTTGCTTTTATTTAGAAATTTTAGGATTCTATTCTACTTTTATACTTGTTCCTCTTCTTCCTTTTGCTTTTATTTAGAAATTTTAGGATTCTATTCTACTTTTATACTTGTTCCTCTTCTTGCTTTTGCTTTTATTTAGAAATTTTAGGATTCTATTCTACTTTTATACTTGTTCCTCTTCTTGCTTTTGCTTTTACCTAGAAATTTTAGGATTCTATTCTACTTTTATACTTGTTCCTCTTCTTGCTTTTGCTTTTATTTAGAAATTTTAGGATTCTATTCTACTTTTATACTTGTTCCTCTTCTTGCTTTTGCTTTTATTTAGAAATTTTAGGATTCTATTCTACTTTTATACTTGTTCCTCTTCTTGCTTTTGCTTTTACCTAGAAATTTTAGGATTCTATTCTACTTTTATACTTGTTCCTCTTCTTGCTTTTGCTTTTATTTAGAAATTTTAGGATTCTATTCTACTTTTATACTTGTTCCTCTTCTTGCTTTTGCTTTTATTTAGAAATTTTAGGATTCTATTCTACTTTTATACTTGTTCCTCTTCTTGCTTTTGCTTTTATTTAGAAATTTTAGGATTCTATTCTACTTTTATACTTGTTCCTCTTCTTGCTTTTGCTTTTATTTAGAAATTTTAGGATTCTATTCTACTTTTATACTTGTTCCTCTTCTTGCTTTTGCTTTTATTTAGAAATTTTAGGATTCTATTCTACTTTTATACTTGTTCCTCTTCTTGCTTTTGCTTTTACCTAGAAATTTTAGGATTCTATTCTACTTTTATACTTGTTCCTCTTCTTGCTTTTGCTTTTATTTAGAAATTTTAGGATTCTATTCTACTTTTATACTTGTTCCTCTTCTTGCTTTTGCTTTTATTTAGAAATTTTAGGATTCTATTCTACTTTTATACTTGTTCCTCTTCTTGCTTTTGCTTTTATTTAGAAATTTTAGGATTCTATTCTACTTTTATACTTGTTCCTCTTCTTCCTTTTGCTTTTATTTAGAAATTTTAGGATTCTATTCTACTTTTATACTTGTTCCTCTTCTTGCTTTTGCTTTTACCTAGAAATTTTAGGATTCTATTCTACTTTTATACTTGTTCCTCTTCTTGCTTTTGCTTTTATTTAGAAATTTTAGGATTCTATTCTACTTTTATACTTGTTCCTCTTCTTGCTTTTGCTTTTATTTAGAAATTTTAGGATTCTATTCTACTTTTATACTTGTTCCTCTTCTTGCTTTTGCTTTTATTTAGAAATTTTAGGATTCTATTCTACTTTTATACTTGTTCCTCTTCTTGCTTTTGCTTTTACCTAGAAATTTTAGGATTCTATTCTACTTTTATACTTGTTCCTCTTCTTGCTTTTGCTTTTATTTAGAAATTTTAGGATTCTATTCTACTTTTATACTTGTTCCTCTTCTTGCTTTTGCTTTTACCTAGAAATTTTAGGATTCTATTCTACTTTTATACTTGTTCCTCTTCTTGCTTTTGCTTTTATTTAGAAATTTTAGGATTCTATTCTACTTTTATACTTGTTCCTCTTCTTCCTTTTGCTTTTATTTAGAAATTTTAGGATTCTATTCTACTTTTATACTTGTTCCTCTTCTTGCTTTTGCTTTTACCTAGAAATTTTAGGATTCTATTCTACTTTTATACTTGTTCCTCTTCTTGCTTTTGCTTTTATTTAGAAATTTTAGGATTCTATTCTACTTTTATACTTGTTCCTCTTCTTGCTTTTGCTTTTATTTAGAAATTTTAGGATTCTATTCTACTTTTATACTTGTTCCTCTTCTTCCTTTTGCTTTTATTTAGAAATTTTAGGATTCTATTCTACTTTTATACTTGTTCCTCTTCTTGCTTTTGCTTTTACCTAGAAATTTTAGGATTCTATTCTACTTTTATACTTGTTCCTCTTCTTGCTTTTGCTTTTATTTAGAAATTTTAGGATTCTATTCTACTTTTATACTTGTTCCTCTTCTTGCTTTTGCTTTTATTTAGAAATTTTAGGATTCTATTCTACTTTTATACTTGTTCCTCTTCTTGCTTTTGCTTTTATTTAGAAATTTTAGGATTCTATTCTACTTTTATACTTGTTCCTCTTCTTCCTTTTGCTTTTATTTAGAAATTTTAGGATTCTATTCTACTTTTATACTTGTTCCTCTTCTTGCTTTTGCTTTTATTTAGAAATTTTAGGATTCTATTCTACTTTTATACTTGTTCCTCTTCTTGCTTTTGCTTTTATTTAGAAATTTTAGGATTCTATTCTACTTTTATACTTGTTCCTCTTCTTGCTTTTGCTTTTACCTAGAAATTTTAGGATTCTATTCTACTTTTATACTTGTTCCTCTTCTTGCTTTTGCTTTTATTTAGAAATTTTAGGATTCTATTCTACTTTTATACTTGTTCCTCTTCTTGCTTTTGCTTTTACCTAGAAATTTTAGGATTCTATTCTACTTTTATACTTGTTCCTCTTCTTGCTTTTGCTTTTATATAGAAATTTTAGGATTCTATTCTACTTTTATACTTGTTCCTCTTCTTGCTTTTGCTTTTATTTAGAAATTTTAGGATTCTATTCTACTTTTATACTTGTTCCTCTTCTTGCTTTTGCTTTTATTTAGAAATTTTAGGATTCTATTCTACTTTTATACTTGTTCCTCTTCTTGCTTTTGCTTTTATTTAGAAATTTTAGGATTCTATTCTACTTTTATACTTGTTCCTCTTCTTCCTTTTGCTTTTATTTAGAAATTTTAGGATTCTATTCTACTTTTATACTTGTTCCTCTTCTTCCTTTTGCTTTTATTTAGAAATTTTAGGATTCTATTCTACTTTTATACTTGTTCCTCTTCTTGCTTTTGCTTTTATTTAGAAATTTTAGGATTCTATTCTACTTTTATACTTGTTCCTCTTCTTGCTTTTGCTTTTACCTAGAAATTTTAGGATTCTATTCTACTTTTATACTTGTTCCTCTTCTTGCTTTTGCTTTTATTTAGAAATTTTAGGATTCTATTCTACTTTTATACTTGTTCCTCTTCTTGCTTTTGCTTTTATTTAGAAATTTTAGGATTCTATTCTACTTTTATACTTGTTCCTCTTCTTGCTTTTGCTTTTATTTAGAAATTTTAGGATTCTATTCTACTTTTATACTTGTTCCTCTTCTTGCTTTTGCTTTTACCTAGAAATTTTAGGATTCTATTCTACTTTTATACTTGTTCCTCTTCTTGCTTTTGCTTTTATTTAGAAATTTTAGGATTCTATTCTACTTTTATACTTGTTCCTCTTCTTCCTTTTGCTTTTACCTAGAAATTTTAGGATTCTATTCTACTTTTATACTTGTTCCTCTTCTTGCTTTTGCTTTTACCTAGAAATTTTAGGATTCTATTCTACTTTTATACTTGTTCCTCTTCTTGCTTTTGCTTTTACCTAGAAATTTTAGGATTCTATTCTACTTTTATACTTGTTCCTCTTCTTGCTTTTGCTTTTACCTAGAAATTTTAGGATTCTATTCTACTTTTATACTTGTTCCTCTTCTTGCTTTTGCTTTTATTTAGAAATTTTAGGATTCTATTCTACTTTTATACTTGTTCCTCTTCTTGCTTTTGCTTTTATTTAGAAATTTTAGGATTCTATTCTACTTTTATACTTGTTCCTCTTCTTGCTTTTGCTTTTATTTAGAAATTTTAGGATTCTATTCTACTTTTATACTTGTTCCTCTTCTTGCTTTTGCTTTTATTTAGAAATTTTAGGATTCTATTCTACTTTTATACTTGTTCCTCTTCTTGCTTTTGCTTTTATTTAGAAATTTTATGATTCTATTCTACTTTTATACTTGTTCCTCTTCTTGCTTTTGCTTTTATTTAGAAATTTTAGGATTCTATTCTACTTTTATACTTGTTCCTCTTCTTGCTTTTGCTTTTATTTAGAAATTTTAGGATTCTATTCTACTTTTATACTTGTTCCTCTTCTTGCTTTTGCTTTTATTTAGAAATTTTAGGATTCTATTCTACTTTTATACTTGTTCCTCTTCTTGCTTTTGCTTTTATTTAGAAATTTTAGGATTCTATTCTACTTTTATACTTGTTCCTCTTCTTGCTTTTGCTTTTACCTAGAAATTTTAGGATTCTATTCTACTTTTATACTTGTTCCTCTTCTTGCTTTTGCTTTTATTTAGAAATTTTAGGATTCTATTCTACTTTTATACTTGTTCCTCTTCTTCCTTTTGCTTTTACCTAGAAATTTTAGGATTCTATTCTACTTTTATACTTGTTCCTCTTCTTGCTTTTGCTTTTATATAGAAATTTTAGGATTCTATTCTACTTTTATACTTGTTCCTCTTCTTGCTTTTGCTTTTATTTAGAAATTTTAGGATTCTATTCTACTTTTATACTTGTTCCTCTTCTTGCTTTTGCTTTTATTTAGAAATTTTAGGATTCTATTCTACTTTTATACTTGTTCCTCTTCTTGCTTTTGCTTTTATTTAGAAATTTTAGGATTCTATTCTACTTTTATACTTGTTCCTCTTCTTCCTTTTGCTTTTATTTAGAAATTTTAGGATTCTATTCTACTTTTATACTTGTTCCTCTTCTTGCTTTTGCTTTTACCTAGAAATTTTATGATTCTATTCTACTTTTATACTTGTTCCTCTTCTTGCTTTTGCTTTTATTTAGAAATTTTAGGATTCTATTCTACTTTTATACTTGTTCCTCTTCTTGCTTTTGCTTTTATTTAGAAATTTTAGGATTCTATTCTACTTTTATACTTGTTCCTCTTCTTGCTTTTGCTTTTATTTAGAAATTTTAGGATTCTATTCTACTTTTATACTTGTTCCTCTTCTTCCTTTTGCTTTTATTTAGAAATTTTAGGATTCTATTCTACTTTTATACTTGTTCCTCTTCTTGCTTTTGCTTTTATTTAGAAATTTTAGGATTCTATTCTACTTTTATACTTGTTCCTCTTCTTGCTTTTGCTTTTACCTAGAAATTTTAGGATTCTATTCTACTTTTATACTTGTTCCTCTTCTTGCTTTTGCTTTTATTTAGAAATTTTAGGATTCTATTCTACTTTTATACTTGTTCCTCTTCTTGCTTTTGCTTTTATTTAGAAATTTTAGGATTCTATTCTACTTTTATACTTGTTCCTCTTCTTGCTTTTGCTTTTATTTAGAAATTTTAGGATTCTATTCTACTTTTATACTTGTTCCTCTTCTTGCTTTTGCTTTTATTTAGAAATTTTAGGATTCTATTCTACTTTTATACTTGTTCCTCTTCTTGCTTTTGCTTTTATTTAGAAATTTTAGGATTCTATTCTACTTTTATACTTGTTCCTCTTCTTCCTTTTGCTTTTATTTAGAAATTTTAGGATTCTATTCTACTTTTATACTTGTTCCTCTTCTTGCTTTTGCTTTTATTTAGAAATTTTAGGATTCTATTCTACTTTTATACTTGTTCCTCTTCTTGCTTTTGCTTTTACCTAGAAATTTTAGGATTCTATTCTACTTTTATACTTGTTCCTCTTCTTGCTTTTGCTTTTATTTAGAAATTTTAGGATTCTATTCTACTTTTATACTTGTTCCTCTTCTTGCTTTTGCTTTTATTTAGAAATTTTAGGATTCTATTCTACTTTTATACTTGTTCCTCTTCTTGCTTTTGCTTTTATTTAGAAATTTTAGGATTCTATTCTACTTTTATACTTGTTCCTCTTCTTGCTTTTGCTTTTACCTAGAAATTTTAGGATTCTATTCTACTTTTATACTTGTTCCTCTTCTTCCTTTTGCTTTTATTTAGAAATTTTAGGATTCTATTCTACTTTTATACTTGTTCCTCTTCTTGCTTTTGCTTTTATTTAGAAATTTTAGGATTCTATTCTACTTTTATACTTGTTCCTCTTCTTGCTTTTGCTTTTACCTAGAAATTTTAGGATTCTATTCTACTTTTATACTTGTTCCTCTTCTTCCTTTTGCTTTTATTTAGAAATTTTAGGATTCTATTCTACTTTTATACTTGTTCCTCTTCTTGCTTTTGCTTTTATTTAGAAATTTTAGGATTCTATTCTACTTTTATACTTGTTCCTCTTCTTGCTTTTGCTTTTACCTAGAAATTTTAGGATTCTATTCTACTTTTATACTTGTTCCTCTTCTTGCTTTTGCTTTTATTTAGAAATTTTAGGATTCTATTCTACTTTTATACTTGTTCCTCTTCTTGCTTTTGCTTTTATTTAGAAATTTTAGGATTCTATTCTACTTTTATACTTGTTCCTCTTCTTGCTTTTGCTTTTATTTAGAAATTTTAGGATTCTATTCTACTTTTATACTTGTTCCTCTTCTTCCTTTTGCTTTTATTTAGAAATTTTAGGATTCTATTCTACTTTTATACTTGTTCCTCTTCTTGCTTTTGCTTTTATTTAGAAATTTTAGGATTCTATTCTACTTTTATACTTGTTCCTCTTCTTGCTTTTGCTTTTACCTAGAAATTTTAGGATTCTATTCTACTTTTATACTTGTTCCTCTTCTTGCTTTTGCTTTTATTTAGAAATTTTAGGATTCTATTCTACTTTTATACTTGTTCCTCTTCTTGCTTTTGCTTTTATTTAGAAATTTTAGGATTCTATTCTACTTTTATACTTGTTCCTCTTCTTGCTTTTGCTTTTACCTAGAAATTTTAGGATTCTATTCTACTTTTATACTTGTTCCTCTTCTTGCTTTTGCTTTTATTTAGAAATTTTAGGATTCTATTCTACTTTTATACTTGTTCCTCTTCTTCCTTTTGCTTTTATTTAGAAATTTTAGGATTCTATTCTACTTTTATACTTGTTCCTCTTCTTGCTTTTGCTTTTATTTAGAAATTTTAGGATTCTATTCTACTTTTATACTTGTTCCTCTTCTTGCTTTTGCTTTTATTTAGAAATTTTAGGATTCTATTCTACTTTTATACTTGTTCCTCTTCTTGCTTTTGCTTTTACCTAGAAATTTTAGGATTCTATTCTACTTTTATACTTGTTCCTCTTCTTGCTTTTGCTTTTATTTAGAAATTTTAGGATTCTATTCTACTTTTATACTTGTTCCTCTTCTTGCTTTTGCTTTTATTTAGAAATTTTAGGATTCTATTCTACTTTTATACTTGTTCCTCTTCTTGCTTTTGCTTTTATTTAGAAATTTTAGGATTCTATTCTACTTTTATACTTGTTCCTCTTCTTGCTTTTGCTTTTATTTAGAAATTTTAGGATTCTATTCTACTTTTATACTTGTTCCTCTTCTTGCTTTTGCTTTTATTTAGAAATTTTAGGATTCTATTCTACTTTTATACTTGTTCCTCTTCTTGCTTTTGCTTTTATTTAGAAATTTTAGGATTCTATTCTACTTTTATACTTGTTCCTCTTCTTGCTTTTGCTTTTATTTAGAAATTTTAGGATTCTATTCTACTTTTATACTTGTTCCTCTTCTTGCTTTTGCTTTTATTTAGAAATTTTAGGATTCTATTCTACTTTTATACTTGTTCCTCTTCTTGCTTTTGCTTTTATTTAGAAATTTTAGGATTCTATTCTACTTTTATACTTGTTCCTCTTCTTGCTTTTGCTTTTATTTAGAAATTTTAGGATTCTATTCTACTTTTATACTTGTTCCTCTTCTTGCTTTTGCTTTTATTTAGAAATTTTAGGATTCTATTCTACTTTTATACTTGTTCCTCTTCTTGCTTTTGCTTTTATTTAGAAATTTTAGGATTCTATTCTACTTTTATACTTGTTCCTCTTCTTGCTTTTGCTTTTATTTAGAAATTTTAGGATTCTATTCTACTTTTATACTTGTTCCTCTTCTTGCTTTTGCTTTTATTTAGAAATTTTAGGATTCTATTCTACTTTTATACTTGTTCCTCTTCTTGCTTTTGCTTTTATTTAGAAATTTTAGGATTCTATTCTACTTTTATACTTGTTCCTCTTCTTGCTTTTGCTTTTATTTAGAAATTTTAGGATTCTATTCTACTTTTATACTTGTTCCTCTTCTTGCTTTTGCTTTTATTTAGAAATTTTAGGATTCTATTCTACTTTTATACTTGTTCCTCTTCTTGCTTTTGCTTTTATTTAGAAATTTTAGGATTCTATTCTACTTTTATACTTGTTCCTCTTCTTGCTTTTGCTTTTATTTAGAAATTTTAGGATTCTATTCTACTTTTATACTTGTTCCTCTTCTTGCTTTTGCTTTTATTTAGAAATTTTAGGATTCTATTCTACTTTTATACTTGTTCCTCTTCTTGCTTTTGCTTTTATTTAGAAATTTTAGGATTCTATTCTACTTTTATACTTGTTCCTCTTCTTGCTTTTGCTTTTATATAGAAATTTTAGGATTCTATTCTACTTTTATACTTGTTCCTCTTCTTGCTTTTGCTTTTATTTAGAAATTTTAGGATTCTATTCTACTTTTATACTTGTTCCTCTTCTTGCTTTTGCTTTTACCTAGAAATTTTAGGATTCTATTCTACTTTTATACTTGTTCCTCTTCTTGCTTTTGCTTTTACCTAGAAATTTTAGGATTCTATTCTACTTTTATACTTGTTCCTCTTCTTGCTTTTGCTTTTACCTAGAAATTTTAGGATTCTATTCTACTTTTATACTTGTTCCTCTTCTTGCTTTTGCTTTTATTTAGAAATTTTAGGATTCTATTCTACTTTTATACTTGTTCCTCTTCTTGCTTTTGCTTTTACCTAGAAATTTTAGGATTCTATTCTACTTTTATACTTGTTCCTCTTCTTGCTTTTGCTTTTACCTAGAAATTTTAGGATTCTATTCTACTTTTATACTTGTTCCTCTTCTTGCTTTTGCTTTTATTTAGAAATTTTAGGATTCTATTCTACTTTTATACTTGTTCCTCTTCTTGCTTTTGCTTTTACCTAGAAATTTTAGGATTCTATTCTACTTTTATACTTGTTCCTCTTCTTGCTTTTGCTTTTATTTAGAAATTTTAGGATTCTATTCTACTTTTATACTTGTTCCTCTTCTTGCTTTTGCTTTTACCTAGAAATTTTAGGATTCTATTCTACTTTTATACTTGTTCCTCTTCTTGCTTTTGCTTTTATTTAGAAATTTTAGGATTCTATTCTACTTTTATACTTGTTCCTCTTCTTGCTTTTGCTTTTACCTAGAAATTTTAGGATTCTATTCTACTTTTATACTTGTTCCTCTTCTTGCTTTTGCTTTTATATAGAAATTTTAGGATTCTATTCTACTTTTATACTTGTTCCTCTTCTTGCTTTTGCTTTTACCTAGAAATTTTAGGATTCTATTCTACTTTTATACTTGTTCCTCTTCTTGCTTTTGCTTTTATTTAGAAATTTTAGGATTCTATTCTACTTTTATACTTGTTCCTCTTCTTCCTTTTGCTTTTATTTAGAAATTTTAGGATTCTATTCTACTTTTATACTTGTTCCTCTTCTTCCTTTTGCTTTTATTTAGAAATTTTAGGATTCTATTCTACTTTTATACTTGTTCCTCTTCTTGCTTTTGCTTTTATTTAGAAATTTTAGGATTCTATTCTACTTTTATACTTGTTCCTCTTCTTGCTTTTGCTTTTACCTAGAAATTTTAGGATTCTATTCTACTTTTATACTTGTTCCTCTTCTTGCTTTTGCTTTTACCTAGAAATTTTAGGATTCTATTCTACTTTTATACTTGTTCCTCTTCTTGCTTTTGCTTTTATTTAGAAATTTTAGGATTCTATTCTACTTTTATACTTGTTCCTCTTCTTGCTTTTGCTTTTACCTAGAAATTTTAGGATTCTATTCTACTTTTATACTTGTTCCTCTTCTTGCTTTTGCTTTTATTTAGAAATTTTAGGATTCTATTCTACTTTTATACTTGTTCCTCTTCTTGCTTTTGCTTTTACCTAGAAATTTTAGGATTCTATTCTACTTTTATACTTGTTCCTCTTCTTGCTTTTGCTTTTATTTAGAAATTTTAGGATTCTATTCTACTTTTATACTTGTTCCTCTTCTTGCTTTTGCTTTTACCTAGAAATTTTAGGATTCTATTCTACTTTTATACTTGTTCCTCTTCTTGCTTTTGCTTTTATATAGAAATTTTAGGATTCTATTCTACTTTTATACTTGTTCCTCTTCTTGCTTTTGCTTTTACCTAGAAATTTTAGGATTCTATTCTACTTTTATACTTGTTCCTCTTCTTGCTTTTGCTTTTATTTAGAAATTTTAGGATTCTATTCTACTTTTATACTTGTTCCTCTTCTTCCTTTTGCTTTTATTTAGAAATTTTAGGATTCTATTCTACTTTTATACTTGTTCCTCTTCTTGCTTTTGCTTTTATTTAGAAATTTTAGGATTCTATTCTACTTTTATACTTGTTCCTCTTCTTGCTTTTGCTTTTATTTAGAAATTTTAGGATTCTATTCTACTTTTATACTTGTTCCTCTTCTTGCTTTTGCTTTTATTTAGAAATTTTAGGATTCTATTCTACTTTTATACTTGTTCCTCTTCTTGCTTTTGCTTTTATTTAGAAATTTTAGGATTCTATTCTACTTTTATACTTGTTCCTCTTCTTGCTTTTGCTTTTATTTAGAAATTTTAGGATTCTATTCTACTTTTATACTTGTTCCTCTTCTTGCTTTTGCTTTTATTTAGAAATTTTAGGATTCTATTCTACTTTTATACTTGTTCCTCTTCTTCCTTTTGCTTTTATTTAGAAATTTTAGGATTCTATTCTACTTTTATACTTGTTCCTCTTCTTCCTTTTGCTTTTATTTAGAAATTTTAGGATTCTATTCTACTTTTATACTTGTTCCTCTTCTTGCTTTTGCTTTTATTTAGAAATTTTAGGATTCTATTCTACTTTTATACTTGTTCCTCTTCTTGCTTTTGCTTTTATTTAGAAATTTTAGGATTCTATTCTACTTTTATACTTGTTCCTCTTCTTGCTTTTGCTTTTATTTAGAAATTTTAGGATTCTATTCTACTTTTATACTTGTTCCTCTTCTTGCTTTTGCTTTTATTTAGAAATTTTAGGATTCTATTCTACTTTTATACTTGTTCCTCTTCTTGCTTTTGCTTTTATTTAGAAATTTTAGGATTCTATTCTACTTTTATACTTGTTCCTCTTCTTGCTTTTGCTTTTATTTAGAAATTTTAGGATTCTATTCTACTTTTATACTTGTTCCTCTTCTTGCTTTTGCTTTTATTTAGAAATTTTAGGATTCTATTCTACTTTTATACTTGTTCCTCTTCTTGCTTTTGCTTTTATTTAGAAATTTTAGGATTCTATTCTACTTTTATACTTGTTCCTCTTCTTGCTTTTGCTTTTATTTAGAAATTTTAGGATTCTATTCTACTTTTATACTTGTTCCTCTTCTTGCTTTTGCTTTTATTTAGAAATTTTAGGATTCTATTCTACTTTTATACTTGTTCCTCTTCTTGCTTTTGCTTTTATTTAGAAATTTTAGGATTCTATTCTACTTTTATACTTGTTCCTCTTCTTGCTTTTGCTTTTATTTAGAAATTTTAGGATTCTATTCTACTTTTATACTTGTTCCTCTTCTTGCTTTTGCTTTTATTTAGAAATTTTAGGATTCTATTCTACTTTTATACTTGTTCCTCTTCTTGCTTTTGCTTTTATTTAGAAATTTTAGGATTCTATTCTACTTTTATACTTGTTCCTCTTCTTGCTTTTGCTTTTATTTAGAAATTTTAGGATTCTATTCTACTTTTATACTTGTTCCTCTTCTTGCTTTTGCTTTTATTTAGAAATTTTAGGATTCTATTCTACTTTTATACTTGTTCCTCTTCTTGCTTTTGCTTTTATTTAGAAATTTTAGGATTCTATTCTACTTTTATACTTGTTCCTCTTCTTGCTTTTGCTTTTATTTAGAAATTTTAGGATTCTATTCTACTTTTATACTTGTTCCTCTTCTTGCTTTTGCTTTTATTTAGAAATTTTAGGATTCTATTCTACTTTTATACTTGTTCCTCTTCTTGCTTTTGCTTTTATTTAGAAATTTTAGGATTCTATTCTACTTTTATACTTGTTCCTCTTCTTGCTTTTGCTTTTATTTAGAAATTTTAGGATTCTATTCTACTTTTATACTTGTTCCTCTTCTTGCTTTTGCTTTTATTTAGAAATTTTAGGATTCTATTCTACTTTTATACTTGTTCCTCTTCTTGCTTTTGCTTTTATTTAGAAATTTTAGGATTCTATTCTACTTTTATACTTGTTCCTCTTCTTGCTTTTGCTTTTATTTAGAAATTTTAGGATTCTATTCTACTTTTATACTTGTTCCTCTTCTTGCTTTTGCTTTTATTTAGAAATTTTAGGATTCTATTCTACTTTTATACTTGTTCCTCTTCTTGCTTTTGCTTTTATTTAGAAATTTTAGGATTCTATTCTACTTTTATACTTGTTCCTCTTCTTGCTTTTGCTTTTATTTAGAAATTTTAGGATTCTATTCTACTTTTATACTTGTTCCTCTTCTTGCTTTTGCTTTTATTTAGAAATTTTAGGATTCTATTCTACTTTTATACTTGTTCCTCTTCTTGCTTTTGCTTTTATTTAGAAATTTTAGGATTCTATTCTACTTTTATACTTGTTCCTCTTCTTGCTTTTGCTTTTATTTAGAAATTTTAGGATTCTATTCTACTTTTATACTTGTTCCTCTTCTTGCTTTTGCTTTTATTTAGAAATTTTAGGATTCTATTCTACTTTTATACTTGTTCCTCTTCTTGCTTTTGCTTTTATTTAGAAATTTTAGGATTCTATTCTACTTTTATACTTGTTCCTCTTCTTGCTTTTGCTTTTATTTAGAAATTTTAGGATTCTATTCTACTTTTATACTTGTTCCTCTTCTTCCTTTTGCTTTTATTTAGAAATTTTAGGATTCTATTCTACTTTTATACTTGTTCCTCTTCTTGCTTTTGCTTTTATTTAGAAATTTTAGGATTCTATTCTACTTTTATACTTGTTCCTCTTCTTGCTTTTGCTTTTATTTAGAAATTTTAGGATTCTATTCTACTTTTATACTTGTTCCTCTTCTTGCTTTTGCTTTTATTTAGAAATTTTAGGATTCTATTCTACTTTTATACTTGTTCCTCTTCTTGCTTTTGCTTTTATTTAGAAATTTTAGGATTCTATTCTACTTTTATACTTGTTCCTCTTCTTGCTTTTGCTTTTATTTAGAAATTTTAGGATTCTATTCTACTTTTATACTTGTTCCTCTTCTTGCTTTTGCTTTTATTTAGAAATTTTAGGATTCTATTCTACTTTTATACTTGTTCCTCTTCTTGCTTTTGCTTTTATTTAGAAATTTTAGGATTCTATTCTACTTTTATACTTGTTCCTCTTCTTGCTTTTGCTTTTATTTAGAAATTTTAGGATTCTATTCTACTTTTATACTTGTTCCTCTTCTTGCTTTTGCTTTTATTTAGAAATTTTAGGATTCTATTCTACTTTTATACTTGTTCCTCTTCTTGCTTTTGCTTTTATTTAGAAATTTTAGGATTCTATTCTACTTTTATACTTGTTCCTCTTCTTGCTTTTGCTTTTATTTAGAAATTTTAGGATTCTATTCTACTTTTATACTTGTTCCTCTTCTTGCTTTTGCTTTTATTTAGAAATTTTAGGATTCTATTCTACTTTTATACTTGTTCCTCTTCTTGCTTTTGCTTTTATTTAGAAATTTTAGGATTCTATTCTACTTTTATACTTGTTCCTCTTCTTGCTTTTGCTTTTATTTAGAAATTTTAGGATTCTATTCTACTTTTATACTTGTTCCTCTTCTTGCTTTTGCTTTTATTTAGAAATTTTAGGATTCTATTCTACTTTTATACTTGTTCCTCTTCTTGCTTTTGCTTTTATTTAGAAATTTTAGGATTCTATTCTACTTTTATACTTGTTCCTCTTCTTGCTTTTGCTTTTATTTAGAAATTTTAGGATTCTATTCTACTTTTATACTTGTTCCTCTTCTTGCTTTTGCTTTTATTTAGAAATTTTAGGATTCTATTCTACTTTTATACTTGTTCCTCTTCTTGCTTTTGCTTTTATTTAGAAATTTTAGGATTCTATTCTACTTTTATACTTGTTCCTCTTCTTGCTTTTGCTTTTATTTAGAAATTTTAGGATTCTATTCTACTTTTATACTTGTTCCTCTTCTTGCTTTTGCTTTTATTTAGAAATTTTAGGATTCTAATGAACGAGATTTGTTTACAGGATGATTATTAATTATTGAATACTAATGAACGAGATTTTTTTACCTAGAAATTTTAGGATTCTATTCTACTTTTATACTTGTTCCTCTTCTTGCTTTTGCTTTTATTTAGAAATTTTAGGATTCTATTCTACTTTTATACTTGTTCCTCTTCTTGCTTTTGCTTTTATTTAGAAATTTTAGGATTCTATTCTACTTTTATACTTGTTCCTCTTCTTGCTTTTGCTTTTATTTAGAAATTTTAGGATTCTATTCTACTTTTATACTTGTTCCTCTTCTTGCTTTTGCTTTTATTTAGAAATTTTAGGATTCTATTCTACTTTTATACTTGTTCCTCTTCTTGCTTTTGCTTTTATTTAGAAATTTTAGGATTCTAATGAACGAGATTTGTTTACAGGATGATTATTAATTATTGAATACTAATGAACGAGATTTTTTTACCTAGAAATTTTAGGATTCTATTCTACTTTTATACTTGTTCCTCTTCTTGCTTTTGCTTTTATTTAGAAATTTTAGGATTCTATTCTACTTTTATACTTGTTCCTCTTCTTGCTTTTGCTTTTATTTAGAAATTTTAGGATTCTATTCTACTTTTATACTTGTTCCTCTTCTTGCTTTTGCTTTTATTTAGAAATTTTAGGATTCTATTCTACTTTTATACTTGTTCCTCTTCTTGCTTTTGCTTTTATTTAGAAATTTTAGGATTCTATTCTACTTTTATACTTGTTCCTCTTCTTGCTTTTGCTTTTATTTAGAAATTTTAGGATTCTAATGAACGAGATTTGTTTACAGGATGATTATTAATTATTGAATACTAATGAACGAGATTTTTTTACCTAGAAATTTTAGGATTCTATTCTACTTTTATACTTGTTCCTCTTCTTGCTTTTGCTTTTATTTAGAAATTTTAGGATTCTATTCTACTTTTATACTTGTTCCTCTTCTTGCTTTTGCTTTTATTTAGAAATTTTAGGATTCTATTCTACTTTTATACTTGTTCCTCTTCTTGCTTTTGCTTTTATTTAGAAATTTTAGGATTCTATTCTACTTTTATACTTGTTCCTCTTCTTGCTTTTGCTTTTATTTAGAAATTTTAGGATTCTATTCTACTTTTATACTTGTTCCTCTTCTTGCTTTTGCTTTTATTTAGAAATTTTAGGATTCTAATGAACGAGATTTGTTTACAGGATGATTATTAATTATTGAATACTAATGAACGAGATTTTTTTACCTAGAAATTTTAGGATTCTATTCTACTTTTATACTTGTTCCTCTTCTTGCTTTTGCTTTTATTTAGAAATTTTAGGATTCTAATGAACGAGATTTGTTTACAGGATGATTATTAATTATTGAATACTAATGAACGAGATTTTTTTACCTAGAAATTTTAGGATTCTATTCTACTTTTATACTTGTTCCTCTTCTTGCTTTTGCTTTTATTTAGAAATTTTAGGATTCTATTCTACTTTTATACTTGTTCCTCTTCTTGCTTTTGCTTTTATTTAGAAATTTTAGGATTCTATTCTACTTTTATACTTGTTCCTCTTCTTGCTTTTGCTTTTATTTAGAAATTTTAGGATTCTATTCTACTTTTATACTTGTTCCTCTTCTTGCTTTTGCTTTTATTTAGAAATTTTAGGATTCTATTCTACTTTTATACTTGTTCCTCTTCTTGCTTTTGCTTTTATTTAGAAATTTTAGGATTCTATTCTACTTTTATACTTGTTCCTCTTCTTGCTTTTGCTTTTATTTAGAAATTTTAGGATTCTATTCTACTTTTATACTTGTTCCTCTTCTTGCTTTTGCTTTTATTTAGAAATTTTAGGATTCTATTCTACTTTTATACTTGTTCCTCTTCTTGCTTTTGCTTTTATTTAGAAATTTTAGGATTCTATTCTACTTTTATACTTGTTCCTCTTCTTGCTTTTGCTTTTATTTAGAAATTTTAGGATTCTAATGAACGAGATTTGTTTACAGGATGATTATTAATTATTGAATACTAATGAACGAGATTTTTTTACCTAGAAATTTTAGGATTCTATTCTACTTTTATACTTGTTCCTCTTCTTGCTTTTGCTTTTATTTAGAAATTTTAGGATTCTATTCTACTTTTATACTTGTTCCTCTTCTTGCTTTTGCTTTTATTTAGAAATTTTAGGATTCTATTCTACTTTTATACTTGTTCCTCTTCTTGCTTTTGCTTTTATTTAGAAATTTTAGGATTCTATTCTACTTTTATACTTGTTCCTCTTCTTGCTTTTGCTTTTATTTAGAAATTTTAGGATTCTATTCTACTTTTATACTTGTTCCTCTTCTTGCTTTTGCTTTTATTTAGAAATTTTAGGATTCTATTCTACTTTTATACTTGTTCCTCTTCTTGCTTTTGCTTTTATTTAGAAATTTTAGGATTCTATTCTACTTTTATACTTGTTCCTCTTCTTGCTTTTGCTTTTATTTAGAAATTTTAGGATTCTATTCTACTTTTATACTTGTTCCTCTTCTTGCTTTTGCTTTTATTTAGAAATTTTAGGATTCTATTCTACTTTTATACTTGTTCCTCTTCTTGCTTTTGCTTTTATTTAGAAATTTTAGGATTCTAATGAACGAGATTTGTTTACAGGATGATTATTAATTATTGAATACTAATGAACGAGATTTTTTTACCTAGAAATTTTAGGATTCTATTCTACTTTTATACTTGTTCCTCTTCTTGCTTTTGCTTTTATTTAGAAATTTTAGGATTCTAATGAACGAGATTTGTTTACAGGATGATTATTAATTATTGAATACTAATGAACGAGATTTTTTTACCTAGAAATTTTAGGATTCTATTCTACTTTTATACTTGTTCCTCTTCTTGCTTTTGCTTTTATATAGAAATTTTAGGATTCTATTCTACTTTTATACTTGTTCCTCTTCTTGCTTTTGCTTTTATTTAGAAATTTTAGGATTCTAATGAACGAGATTTGTTTACAGGATGATTATTAATTATTGAATACTAATGAACGAGATTTTTTTACCTAGAAATTTTAGGATTCTATTCTACTTTTATACTTGTTCCTCTTCTTGCTTTTGCTTTTATTTAGAAATTTTAGGATTCTATTCTACTTTTATACTTGTTCCTCTTCTTGCTTTTGCTTTTATTTAGAAATTTTAGGATTCTAATGAACGAGATTTGTTTACAGGATGATTATTAATTATTGAATACTAATGAACGAGATTTTTTTACCTAGAAATTTTAGGATTCTATTCTACTTTTATACTTGTTCCTCTTCTTGCTTTTGCTTTTATTTAGAAATTTTAGGATTCTATTCTACTTTTATACTTGTTCCTCTTCTTGCTTTTGCTTTTATTTAGAAATTTTAGGATTCTATTCTACTTTTATACTTGTTCCTCTTCTTGCTTTTGCTTTTATTTAGAAATTTTAGGATTCTAATGAACGAGATTTGTTTACAGGATGATTATTAATTATTGAATACTAATGAACGAGATTTTTTTACCTAGAAATTTTAGGATTCTATTCTACTTTTATACTTGTTCCTCTTCTTGCTTTTGCTTTTATATAGAAATTTTAGGATTCTATTCTACTTTTATACTTGTTCCTCTTCTTGCTTTTGCTTTTATTTAGAAATTTTAGGATTCTAATGAACGAGATTTGTTTACAGGATGATTATTAATTATTGAATACTAATGAACGAGATTTTTTTACCTAGAAATTTTAGGATTCTATTCTACTTTTATACTTGTTCCTCTTCTTGCTTTTGCTTTTATTTAGAAATTTTAGGATTCTATTCTACTTTTATACTTGTTCCTCTTCTTGCTTTTGCTTTTATTTAGAAATTTTAGGATTCTATTCTACTTTTATACTTGTTCCTCTTCTTGCTTTTGCTTTTATTTAGAAATTTTAGGATTCTAATGAACGAGATTTGTTTACAGGATGATTATTAATTATTGAATACTAATGAACGAGATTTTTTTACCTAGAAATTTTAGGATTCTATTCTACTTTTATACTTGTTCCTCTTCTTGCTTTTGCTTTTATTTAGAAATTTTAGGATTCTATTCTACTTTTATACTTGTTCCTCTTCTTGCTTTTGCTTTTATATAGAAATTTTAGGATTCTATTCTACTTTTATACTTGTTCCTCTTCTTGCTTTTGCTTTTATTTAGAAATTTTAGGATTCTAATGAACGAGATTTGTTTACAGGATGATTATTAATTATTGAATACTAATGAACGAGATTTTTTTACCTAGAAATTTTAGGATTCTATTCTACTTTTATACTTGTTCCTCTTCTTGCTTTTGCTTTTATTTAGAAATTTTAGGATTCTAATGAACGAGATTTGTTTACAGGATGATTATTAATTATTGAATACTAATGAACGAGATTTTTTTACCTAGAAATTTTAGGATTCTATTCTACTTTTATACTTGTTCCTCTTCTTGCTTTTGCTTTTATTTAGAAATTTTAGGATTCTATTCTACTTTTATACTTGTTCCTCTTCTTGCTTTTGCTTTTATTTAGAAATTTTAGGATTCTATTCTACTTTTATACTTGTTCCTCTTCTTGCTTTTGCTTTTATTTAGAAATTTTAGGATTCTATTCTACTTTTATACTTGTTCCTCTTCTTGCTTTTGCTTTTATTTAGAAATTTTAGGATTCTATTCTACTTTTATACTTGTTCCTCTTCTTGCTTTTGCTTTTATTTAGAAATTTTAGGATTCTAATGAACGAGATTTGTTTACAGGATGATTATTAATTATTGAATACTAATGAACGAGATTTTTTTACCTAGAAATTTTAGGATTCTATTCTACTTTTATACTTGTTCCTCTTCTTGCTTTTGCTTTTATTTAGAAATTTTAGGATTCTATTCTACTTTTATACTTGTTCCTCTTCTTGCTTTTGCTTTTATATAGAAATTTTAGGATTCTATTCTACTTTTATACTTGTTCCTCTTCTTGCTTTTGCTTTTATTTAGAAATTTTAGGATTCTAATGAACGAGATTTGTTTACAGGATGATTATTAATTATTGAATACTAATGAACGAGATTTTTTTACCTAGAAATTTTAGGATTCTATTCTACTTTTATACTTGTTCCTCTTCTTGCTTTTGCTTTTATTTAGAAATTTTAGGATTCTAATGAACGAGATTTGTTTACAGGATGATTATTAATTATTGAATACTAATGAACGAGATTTTTTTACCTAGAAATTTTAGGATTCTATTCTACTTTTATACTTGTTCCTCTTCTTGCTTTTGCTTTTATTTAGAAATTTTAGGATTCTATTCTACTTTTATACTTGTTCCTCTTCTTGCTTTTGCTTTTATTTAGAAATTTTAGGATTCTATTCTACTTTTATACTTGTTCCTCTTCTTGCTTTTGCTTTTATTTAGAAATTTTAGGATTCTATTCTACTTTTATACTTGTTCCTCTTCTTGCTTTTGCTTTTATTTAGAAATTTTAGGATTCTATTCTACTTTTATACTTGTTCCTCTTCTTGCTTTTGCTTTTATTTAGAAATTTTAGGATTCTAATGAACGAGATTTGTTTACAGGATGATTATTAATTATTGAATACTAATGAACGAGATTTTTTTACCTAGAAATTTTAGGATTCTATTCTACTTTTATACTTGTTCCTCTTCTTGCTTTTGCTTTTATTTAGAAATTTTAGGATTCTATTCTACTTTTATACTTGTTCCTCTTCTTGCTTTTGCTTTTATATAGAAATTTTAGGATTCTATTCTACTTTTATACTTGTTCCTCTTCTTCCTTTTGCTTTTATATAGAAATTTTAGGATTCTATTCTACTTTTATACTTGTTCCTCTTCTTGCTTTTGCTTTTATTTAGAAATTTTAGGATTCTATTCTACTTTTATACTTGTTCCTCTTCTTGCTTTTGCTTTTATTTAGAAATTTTAGGATTCTATTCTACTTTTATACTTGTTCCTCTTCTTGCTTTTGCTTTTATTTAGAAATTTTAGGATTCTAATGAACGAGATTTGTTTACAGGATGATTATTAATTATTGAATACTAATGAACGAGATTTTTTTACCTAGAAATTTTAGGATTCTATTCTACTTTTATACTTGTTCCTCTTCTTGCTTTTGCTTTTATTTAGAAATTTTAGGATTCTAATGAACGAGATTTGTTTACAGGATGATTATTAATTATTGAATACTAATGAACGAGATTTTTTTACCTAGAAATTTTAGGATTCTATTCTACTTTTATACTTGTTCCTCTTCTTGCTTTTGCTTTTATTTAGAAATTTTAGGATTCTATTCTACTTTTATACTTGTTCCTCTTCTTGCTTTTGCTTTTATTTAGAAATTTTAGGATTCTATTCTACTTTTATACTTGTTCCTCTTCTTGCTTTTGCTTTTACCTAGAAATTTTAGGATTCTATTCTACTTTTATACTTGTTCCTCTTCTTGCTTTTGCTTTTATTTAGAAATTTTAGGATTCTATTCTACTTTTATACTTGTTCCTCTTCTTGCTTTTGCTTTTATTTAGAAATTTTAGGATTTTATTCTACTTTTATACTTGTTCCTCTTCTTGCTTTTGCTTTTATTTAGAAATTTTAGGATTCTATTCTACTTTTATACTTGTTCCTCTTCTTGCTTTTGCTTTTATTTAGAAATTTTAGGATTCTATTCTACTTTTATACTTGTTCCTCTTCTTGCTTTTGCTTTTATTTAGAAATTTTAGGATTCTATTCTACTTTTATACTTGTTCCTCTTCTTGCTTTTGCTTTTACCTAGAAATTTTAGGATTCTATTCTACTTTTATACTTGTTCCTCTTCTTGCTTTTGCTTTTATTTAGAAATTTTAGGATTCTATTCTACTTTTATACTTGTTCCTCTTCTTGCTTTTGCTTTTATTTAGAAATTTTAGGATTCTATTCTACTTTTATACTTGTTCCTCTTCTTGCTTTTGCTTTTATTTAGAAATTTTAGGATTTTATTCTACTTTTATACTTGTTCCTCTTCTTGCTTTTGCTTTTATTTAGAAATTTTAGGATTCTATTCTACTTTTATACTTGTTCCTCTTCTTGCTTTTGCTTTTATTTAGAAATTTTAGGATTCTAATGAACGAGATTTGTTTACAGGATGATTATTAATTATTGAATACTAATGAACGAGATTTTTTTACCTAGAAATTTTAGGATTCTATTCTACTTTTATACTTGTTCCTCTTCTTGCTTTTGCTTTTATTTAGAAATTTTAGGATTCTAATGAACGAGATTTGTTTACAGGATGATTATTAATTATTGAATACTAATGAACGAGATTTTTTTACCTAGAAATTTTAGGATTCTATTCTACTTTTATACTTGTTCCTCTTCTTGCTTTTGCTTTTATTTAGAAATTTTAGGATTCTATTCTACTTTTATACTTGTTCCTCTTCTTGCTTTTGCTTTTATTTAGAAATTTTAGGATTCTATTCTACTTTTATACTTGTTCCTCTTCTTGCTTTTGCTTTTACCTAGAAATTTTAGGATTCTATTCTACTTTTATACTTGTTCCTCTTCTTGCTTTTGCTTTTATTTAGAAATTTTAGGATTCTATTCTACTTTTATACTTGTTCCTCTTCTTGCTTTTGCTTTTATTTAGAAATTTTAGGATTCTAATGAACGAGATTTGTTTACAGGATGATTATTAATTATTGAATACTAATGAACGAGATTTTTTTACCTAGAAATTTTAGGATTCTATTCTACTTTTATACTTGTTCCTCTTCTTGCTTTTGCTTTTATTTAGAAATTTTAGGATTCTATTCTACTTTTATACTTGTTCCTCTTCTTGCTTTTGCTTTTATTTAGAAATTTTAGGATTCTATTCTACTTTTATACTTGTTCCTCTTCTTGCTTTTGCTTTTACCTAGAAATTTTAGGATTCTATTCTACTTTTATACTTGTTCCTCTTCTTGCTTTTGCTTTTATTTAGAAATTTTAGGATTCTATTCTACTTTTATACTTGTTCCTCTTCTTGCTTTTGCTTTTATTTAGAAATTTTAGGATTCTAATGAACGAGATTTGTTTACAGGATGATTATTAATTATTGAATACTAATGAACGAGATTTTTTTACCTAGAAATTTTAGGATTCTATTCTACTTTTATACTTGTTCCTCTTCTTGCTTTTGCTTTTATTTAGAAATTTTAGGATTCTATTCTACTTTTATACTTGTTCCTCTTCTTGCTTTTGCTTTTATTTAGAAATTTTAGGATTCTATTCTACTTTTATACTTGTTCCTCTTCTTGCTTTTGCTTTTATTTAGAAATTTTAGGATTCTATTCTACTTTTATACTTGTTCCTCTTCTTGCTTTTGCTTTTATTTAGAAATTTTAGGATTCTATTCTACTTTTATACTTGTTCCTCTTCTTGCTTTTGCTTTTATTTAGAAATTTTAGGATTCTATTCTACTTTTATACTTGTTCCTCTTCTTGCTTTTGCTTTTATTTAGAAATTTTAGGATTCTATTCTACTTTTATACTTGTTCCTCTTCTTGCTTTTGCTTTTATTTAGAAATTTTATGATTCTATTCTACTTTTATACTTGTTCCTCTTCTTGCTTTTGCTTTTATTTAGAAATTTTAGGATTCTATTCTACTTTTATACTTGTTCCTCTTCTTGCTTTTGCTTTTATTTAGAAATTTTAGGATTCTAATGAACGAGATTTGTTTACAGGATGATTATTAATTATTGAATACTAATGAACGAGATTTTTTTACCTAGAAATTTTAGGATTCTATTCTACTTTTATACTTGTTCCTCTTCTTGCTTTTGCTTTTATTTAGAAATTTTAGGATTCTATTCTACTTTTATACTTGTTCCTCTTCTTGCTTTTGCTTTTATTTAGAAATTTTAGGATTCTATTCTACTTTTATACTTGTTCCTCTTCTTGCTTTTGCTTTTATTTAGAAATTTTA
This sequence comes from Euprymna scolopes, assembly GCF_053919585.1. Lineage (NCBI taxonomy): Eukaryota > Metazoa > Mollusca > Cephalopoda > Sepiida > Sepiolidae > Euprymna > Euprymna scolopes. The sequence continues at coordinate 130,424,654 of NC_136527.1, read as the reverse complement.
GGATTCTAATGAACGAGATTTGTTTACAGGATGATTATTAATTATTGAATACTAATGAACGAGATTTTTTTACCTAGAAATTTTAGGATTCTATTCTACTTTTATACTTGTTCCTCTTCTTGCTTTTGCTTTTATTTAGAAATTTTAGGATTCTATTCTACTTTTATACTTGTTCCTCTTCTTGCTTTTGCTTTTATTTAGAAATTTTAGGATTCTATTCTACTTTTATACTTGTTCCTCTTCTTGCTTTTGCTTTTATTTAGAAATTTTAGGATTCTATTCTACTTTTATACTTGTTCCTCTTCTTGCTTTTGCTTTTATTTAGAAATTTTATGATTCTATTCTACTTTTATACTTGTTCCTCTTCTTGCTTTTGCTTTTATTTAGAAATTTTAGGATTCTATTCTACTTTTATACTTGTTCCTCTTCTTGCTTTTGCTTTTATTTAGAAATTTTAGGATTCTAATGAACGAGATTTGTTTACAGGATGATTATTAATTATTGAATACTAATGAACGAGATTTTTTTACCTAGAAATTTTAGGATTCTATTCTACTTTTATACTTGTTCCTCTTCTTGCTTTTGCTTTTATTTAGAAATTTTAGGATTCTATTCTACTTTTATACTTGTTCCTCTTCTTGCTTTTGCTTTTATTTAGAAATTTTAGGATTCTATTCTACTTTTATACTTGTTCCTCTTCTTGCTTTTGCTTTTATTTAGAAATTTTAGGATTCTATTCTACTTTTATACTTGTTCCTCTTCTTGCTTTTGCTTTTATTTAGAAATTTTAGGATTCTATTCTACTTTTATACTTGTTCCTCTTCTTGCTTTTGCTTTTATTTAGAAATTTTAGGATTCTATTCTACTTTTATACTTGTTCCTCTTCTTGCTTTTGCTTTTATTTAGAAATTTTATGATTCTATTCTACTTTTATACTTGTTCCTCTTCTTGCTTTTGCTTTTATTTAGAAATTTTAGGATTCTATTCTACTTTTATACTTGTTCCTCTTCTTGCTTTTGCTTTTATTTAGAAATTTTAGGATTCTAATGAACGAGATTTGTTTACAGGATGATTATTAATTATTGAATACTAATGAACGAGATTTTTTTACCTAGAAATTTTAGGATTCTATTCTACTTTTATACTTGTTCCTCTTCTTGCTTTTGCTTTTATTTAGAAATTTTAGGATTCTATTCTACTTTTATACTTGTTCCTCTTCTTGCTTTTGCTTTTATTTAGAAATTTTAGGATTCTATTCTACTTTTATACTTGTTCCTCTTCTTGCTTTTGCTTTTATTTAGAAATTTTAGGATTCTATTCTACTTTTATACTTGTTCCTCTTCTTGCTTTTGCTTTTATTTAGAAATTTTATGATTCTATTCTACTTTTATACTTGTTCCTCTTCTTGCTTTTGCTTTTATTTAGAAATTTTAGGATTCTATTCTACTTTTATACTTGTTCCTCTTCTTGCTTTTGCTTTTATTTAGAAATTTTAGGATTCTAATGAACGAGATTTGTTTACAGGATGATTATTAATTATTGAATACTAATGAACGAGATTTTTTTACCTAGAAATTTTAGGATTCTATTCTACTTTTATACTTGTTCCTCTTCTTGCTTTTGCTTTTATTTAGAAATTTTAGGATTCTATTCTACTTTTATACTTGTTCCTCTTCTTGCTTTTGCTTTTATTTAGAAATTTTAGGATTCTATTCTACTTTTATACTTGTTCCTCTTCTTGCTTTTGCTTTTATTTAGAAATTTTAGGATTCTAATGAACGAGATTTGTTTACAGGATGATTATTAATTATTGAATACTAATGAACGAGATTTTTTTACCTAGAAATTTTAGGATTCTATTCTACTTTTATACTTGTTCCTCTTCTTGCTTTTGCTTTTATTTAGAAATTTTAGGATTCTATTCTACTTTTATACTTGTTCCTCTTCTTGCTTTTGCTTTTATTTAGAAATTTTAGGATTCTATTCTACTTTTATACTTGTTCCTCTTCTTGCTTTTGCTTTTATTTAGAAATTTTAGGATTCTATTCTACTTTTATACTTGTTCCTCTTCTTGCTTTTGCTTTTATTTAGAAATTTTAGGATTCTATTCTACTTTTATACTTGTTCCTCTTCTTGCTTTTGCTTTTACCTAGAAATTTTAGGATTCTATTCTACTTTTATACTTGTTCCTCTTCTTCCTTTTGCTTTTATTTAGAAATTTTAGGATTCTATTCTACTTTTATACTTGTTCCTCTTCTTGCTTTTGCTTTTATTTAGAAATTTTAGGATTCTATTCTACTTTTATACTTGTTCCTCTTCTTGCTTTTGCTTTTATTTAGAAATTTTAGGATTCTATTCTACTTTTATACTTGTTCCTCTTCTTGCTTTTGCTTTTATTTAGAAATTTTAGGATTCTAATGAACGAGATTTGTTTACAGGATGATTATTAATTATTGAATACTAATGAACGAGATTTTTTTACCTAGAAATTTTAGGATTCTATTCTACTTTTATACTTGTTCCTCTTCTTGCTTTTGCTTTTATTTAGAAATTTTAGGATTCTATTCTACTTTTATACTTGTTCCTCTTCTTGCTTTTGCTTTTATTTAGAAATTTTAGGATTCTATTCTACTTTTATACTTGTTCCTCTTCTTGCTTTTGCTTTTATTTAGAAATTTTAGGATTCTATTCTACTTTTATACTTGTTCCTCTTCTTGCTTTTGCTTTTATTTAGAAATTTTAGGATTCTATTCTACTTTTATACTTGTTCCTCTTCTTGCTTTTGCTTTTATTTAGAAATTTTAGGATTCTATTCTACTTTTATACTTGTTCCTCTTCTTGCTTTTGCTTTTATTTAGAAATTTTAGGATTCTATTCTACTTTTATACTTGTTCCTCTTCTTGCTTTTGCTTTTATTTAGAAATTTTAGGATTCTATTCTACTTTTATACTTGTTCCTCTTCTTGCTTTTGCTTTTATTTAGAAATTTTAGGATTCTATTCTACTTTTATACTTGTTCCTCTTCTTGCTTTTGCTTTTATTTAGAAATTTTAGGATTCTATTCTACTTTTATACTTGTTCCTCTTCTTGCTTTTGCTTTTATTTAGAAATTTTAGGATTCTAATGAACGAGATTTGTTTACAGGATGATTATTAATTATTGAATACTAATGAACGAGATTTTTTTACCTAGAAATTTTAGGATTCTATTCTACTTTTATACTTGTTCCTCTTCTTGCTTTTGCTTTTATTTAGAAATTTTAGGATTCTATTCTACTTTTATACTTGTTCCTCTTCTTGCTTTTGCTTTTATTTAGAAATTTTAGGATTCTATTCTACTTTTATACTTGTTCCTCTTCTTGCTTTTGCTTTTATTTAGAAATTTTAGGATTCTATTCTACTTTTATACTTGTTCCTCTTCTTGCTTTTGCTTTTATTTAGAAATTTTAGGATTCTATTCTACTTTTATACTTGTTCCTCTTCTTGCTTTTGCTTTTATTTAGAAATTTTAGGATTCTATTCTACTTTTATACTTGTTCCTCTTCTTGCTTTTGCTTTTATTTAGAAATTTTAGGATTCTATTCTACTTTTATACTTGTTCCTCTTCTTGCTTTTGCTTTTATTTAGAAATTTTAGGATTCTATTCTACTTTTATACTTGTTCCTCTTCTTGCTTTTGCTTTTATTTAGAAATTTTAGGATTCTATTCTACTTTTATACTTGTTCCTCTTCTTGCTTTTGCTTTTATTTAGAAATTTTAGGATTCTATTCTACTTTTATACTTGTTCCTCTTCTTGCTTTTGCTTTTATTTAGAAATTTTAGGATTCTAATGAACGAGATTTGTTTACAGGATGATTATTAATTATTGAATACTAATGAACGAGATTTTTTTACCTAGAAATTTTAGGATTCTATTCTACTTTTATACTTGTTCCTCTTCTTGCTTTTGCTTTTATTTAGAAATTTTAGGATTCTATTCTACTTTTATACTTGTTCCTCTTCTTGCTTTTGCTTTTATTTAGAAATTTTAGGATTCTATTCTACTTTTATACTTGTTCCTCTTCTTGCTTTTGCTTTTATTTAGAAATTTTAGGATTCTATTCTACTTTTATACTTGTTCCTCTTCTTGCTTTTGCTTTTATTTAGAAATTTTAGGATTCTAATGAACGAGATTTGTTTACAGGATGATTATTAATTATTGAATACTAATGAACGAGATTTTTTTACCTAGAAATTTTAGGATTCTATTCTACTTTTATACTTGTTCCTCTTCTTGCTTTTGCTTTTATTTAGAAATTTTAGGATTCTATTCTACTTTTATACTTGTTCCTCTTCTTGCTTTTGCTTTTATTTAGAAATTTTAGGATTCTATTCTACTTTTATACTTGTTCCTCTTCTTGCTTTTGCTTTTATTTAGAAATTTTAGGATTCTATTCTACTTTTATACTTGTTCCTCTTCTTGCTTTTGCTTTTATTTAGAAATTTTAGGATTCTATTCTACTTTTATACTTGTTCCTCTTCTTGCTTTTGCTTTTATTTAGAAATTTTAGGATTCTATTCTACTTTTATACTTGTTCCTCTTCTTGCTTTTGCTTTTATTTAGAAATTTTAGGATTCTATTCTACTTTTATACTTGTTCCTCTTCTTGCTTTTGCTTTTATTTAGAAATTTTAGGATTCTATTCTACTTTTATACTTGTTCCTCTTCTTGCTTTTGCTTTTATTTAGAAATTTTAGGATTCTAATGAACGAGATTTGTTTACAGGATGATTATTAATTATTGAATACTAATGAACGAGATTTTTTTACCTAGAAATTTTAGGATTCTATTCTACTTTTATACTTGTTCCTCTTCTTGCTTTTGCTTTTATTTAGAAATTTTAGGATTCTATTCTACTTTTATACTTGTTCCTCTTCTTGCTTTTGCTTTTATTTAGAAATTTTAGGATTCTAATGAACGAGATTTGTTTACAGGATGATTATTAATTATTGAATACTAATGAACGAGATTTTTTTACCTAGAAATTTTAGGATTCTATTCTACTTTTATACTTGTTCCTCTTCTTGCTTTTGCTTTTATTTAGAAATTTTAGGATTCTATTCTACTTTTATACTTGTTCCTCTTCTTGCTTTTGCTTTTACCTAGAAATTTTAGGATTCTATTCTACTTTTATACTTGTTCCTCTTCTTGCTTTTGCTTTTATTTAGAAATTTTAGGATTCTATTCTACTTTTATACTTGTTCCTCTTCTTGCTTTTGCTTTTATTTAGAAATTTTAGGATTCTAATGAACGAGATTTGTTTACAGGATGATTATTAATTATTGAATACTAATGAACGAGATTTTTTTACCTAGAAATTTTAGGATTCTATTCTACTTTTATACTTGTTCCTCTTCTTGCTTTTGCTTTTATTTAGAAATTTTAGGATTCTATTCTACTTTTATACTTGTTCCTCTTCTTGCTTTTGCTTTTATTTAGAAATTTTAGGATTCTAATGAACGAGATTTGTTTACAGGATGATTATTAATTATTGAATACTAATGAACGAGATTTTTTTACCTAGAAATTTTAGGATTCTATTCTACTTTTATACTTGTTCCTCTTCTTGCTTTTGCTTTTATTTAGAAATTTTAGGATTCTATTCTACTTTTATACTTGTTCCTCTTCTTGCTTTTGCTTTTATTTAGAAATTTTAGGATTCTATTCTACTTTTATACTTGTTCCTCTTCTTGCTTTTGCTTTTACCTAGAAATTTTAGGATTCTATTCTACTTTTATACTTGTTCCTCTTCTTGCTTTTGCTTTTATTTAGAAATTTTAGGATTCTATTCTACTTTTATACTTGTTCCTCTTCTTGCTTTTGCTTTTATTTAGAAATTTTAGGATTCTAATGAACGAGATTTGTTTACAGGATGATTATTAATTATTGAATACTAATGAACGAGATTTTTTTACCTAGAAATTTTAGGATTCTATTCTACTTTTATACTTGTTCCTCTTCTTGCTTTTGCTTTTATTTAGAAATTTTAGGATTCTATTCTACTTTTATACTTGTTCCTCTTCTTGCTTTTGCTTTTATTTAGAAATTTTAGGATTCTAATGAACGAGATTTGTTTACAGGATGATTATTAATTATTGAATACTAATGAACGAGATTTTTTTACCTAGAAATTTTAGGATTCTATTCTACTTTTATACTTGTTCCTCTTCTTGCTTTTGCTTTTATTTAGAAATTTTAGGATTCTATTCTACTTTTATACTTGTTCCTCTTCTTGCTTTTGCTTTTATTTAGAAATTTTAGGATTCTATTCTACTTTTATACTTGTTCCTCTTCTTGCTTTTGCTTTTACCTAGAAATTTTAGGATTCTATTCTACTTTTATACTTGTTCCTCTTCTTGCTTTTGCTTTTATTTAGAAATTTTAGGATTCTATTCTACTTTTATACTTGTTCCTCTTCTTGCTTTTGCTTTTATTTAGAAATTTTAGGATTCTATTCTACTTTTATACTTGTTCCTCTTCTTGCTTTTGCTTTTATTTAGAAATTTTAGGATTCTATTCTACTTTTATACTTGTTCCTCTTCTTGCTTTTGCTTTTATTTAGAAATTTTAGGATTCTATTCTACTTTTATACTTGTTCCTCTTCTTGCTTTTGCTTTTATTTAGAAATTTTAGGATTCTATTCTACTTTTATACTTGTTCCTCTTCTTGCTTTTGCTTTTATTTAGAAATTTTAGGATTCTATTCTACTTTTATACTTGTTCCTCTTCTTGCTTTTGCTTTTATTTAGAAATTTTAGGATTCTATTCTACTTTTATACTTGTTCCTCTTCTTGCTTTTGCTTTTATTTAGAAATTTTAGGATTCTATTCTACTTTTATACTTGTTCCTCTTCTTGCTTTTGCTTTTACCTAGAAATTTTAGGATTCTATTCTACTTTTATACTTGTTCCTCTTCTTGCTTTTGCTTTTATTTAGAAATTTTAGGATTCTATTCTACTTTTATACTTGTTCCTCTTCTTGCTTTTGCTTTTATTTAGAAATTTTAGGATTCTATTCTACTTTTATACTTGTTCCTCTTCTTGCTTTTGCTTTTATTTAGAAATTTTAGGATTCTAATGAACGAGATTTGTTTACAGGATGATTATTAATTATTGAATACTAATGAACGAGATTTTTTTACCTAGAAATTTTAGGATTCTATTCTACTTTTATACTTGTTCCTCTTCTTGCTTTTGCTTTTATTTAGAAATTTTAGGATTCTATTCTACTTTTATACTTGTTCCTCTTCTTGCTTTTGCTTTTACCTAGAAATTTTAGGATTCTATTCTACTTTTATACTTGTTCCTCTTCTTGCTTTTGCTTTTATTTAGAAATTTTAGGATTCTATTCTACTTTTATACTTGTTCCTCTTCTTGCTTTTGCTTTTATTTAGAAATTTTAGGATTCTAATGAACGAGATTTGTTTACAGGATGATTATTAATTATTGAATACTAATGAACGAGATTTTTTTACCTAGAAATTTTAGGATTCTATTCTACTTTTATACTTGTTCCTCTTCTTGCTTTTGCTTTTATTTAGAAATTTTAGGATTCTATTCTACTTTTATACTTGTTCCTCTTCTTGCTTTTGCTTTTATTTAGAAATTTTAGGATTCTAATGAACGAGATTTGTTTACAGGATGATTATTAATTATTGAATACTAATGAACGAGATTTTTTTACCTAGAAATTTTAGGATTCTATTCTACTTTTATACTTGTTCCTCTTCTTGCTTTTGCTTTTATTTAGAAATTTTAGGATTCTATTCTACTTTTATACTTGTTCCTCTTCTTGCTTTTGCTTTTACCTAGAAATTTTAGGATTCTATTCTACTTTTATACTTGTTCCTCTTCTTGCTTTTGCTTTTATTTAGAAATTTTAGGATTCTAATGAACGAGATTTGTTTACAGGATGATTATTAATTATTGAATACTAATGAACGAGATTTTTTTACCTAGAAATTTTAGGATTCTATTCTACTTTTATACTTGTTCCTCTTCTTGCTTTTGCTTTTATTTAGAAATTTTAGGATTCTATTCTACTTTTATACTTGTTCCTCTTCTTGCTTTTGCTTTTATTTAGAAATTTTAGGATTCTATTCTACTTTTATACTTGTTCCTCTTCTTGCTTTTGCTTTTATTTAGAAATTTTAGGATTCTATTCTACTTTTATACTTGTTCCTCTTCTTGCTTTTGCTTTTATTTAGAAATTTTAGGATTCTATTCTACTTTTATACTTGTTCCTCTTCTTGCTTTTGCTTTTATTTAGAAATTTTAGGATTCTATTCTACTTTTATACTTGTTCCTCTTCTTGCTTTTGCTTTTACCTAGAAATTTTAGGATTCTATTCTACTTTTATACTTGTTCCTCTTCTTGCTTTTGCTTTTATTTAGAAATTTTAGGATTCTAATGAACGAGATTTGTTTACAGGATGATTATTAATTATTGAATACTAATGAACGAGATTTTTTTACCTAGAAATTTTAGGATTCTATTCTACTTTTATACTTGTTCCTCTTCTTGCTTTTGCTTTTATTTAGAAATTTTAGGATTCTAATGAACGAGATTTGTTTACAGGATGATTATTAATTATTGAATACTAATGAACGAGATTTTTTTACCTAGAAATTTTAGGATTCTATTCTACTTTTATACTTGTTCCTCTTCTTGCTTTTGCTTTTATTTAGAAATTTTAGGATTCTATTCTACTTTTATACTTGTTCCTCTTCTTGCTTTTGCTTTTATTTAGAAATTTTAGGATTCTATTCTACTTTTATACTTGTTCCTCTTCTTGCTTTTGCTTTTATTTAGAAATTTTAGGATTCTATTCTACTTTTATACTTGTTCCTCTTCTTGCTTTTGCTTTTATTTAGAAATTTTAGGATTCTATTCTACTTTTATACTTGTTCCTCTTCTTGCTTTTGCTTTTATTTAGAAATTTTAGGATTCTATTCTACTTTTATACTTGTTCCTCTTCTTGCTTTTGCTTTTACCTAGAAATTTTAGGATTCTATTCTACTTTTATACTTGTTCCTCTTCTTGCTTTTGCTTTTATTTAGAAATTTTAGGATTCTAATGAACGAGATTTGTTTACAGGATGATTATTAATTATTGAATACTAATGAACGAGATTTTTTTACCTAGAAATTTTAGGATTCTATTCTACTTTTATACTTGTTCCTCTTCTTGCTTTTGCTTTTATTTAGAAATTTTAGGATTCTATTCTACTTTTATACTTGTTCCTCTTCTTGCTTTTGCTTTTATTTAGAAATTTTAGGATTCTATTCTACTTTTATACTTGTTCCTCTTCTTGCTTTTGCTTTTATTTAGAAATTTTAGGATTCTATTCTACTTTTATACTTGTTCCTCTTCTTGCTTTTGCTTTTATTTAGAAATTTTAGGATTCTATTCTACTTTTATACTTGTTCCTCTTCTTGCTTTTGCTTTTACCTAGAAATTTTAGGATTCTATTCTACTTTTATACTTGTTCCTCTTCTTGCTTTTGCTTTTATTTAGAAATTTTAGGATTCTAATGAACGAGATTTGTTTACAGGATGATTATTAATTATTGAATACTAATGAACGAGATTTTTTTACCTAGAAATTTTAGGATTCTATTCTACTTTTATACTTGTTCCTCTTCTTGCTTTTGCTTTTATTTAGAAATTTTAGGATTCTAATGAACGAGATTTGTTTACAGGATGATTATTAATTATTGAATACTAATGAACGAGATTTTTTTACCTAGAAATTTTAGGATTCTATTCTACTTTTATACTTGTTCCTCTTCTTGCTTTTGCTTTTATTTAGAAATTTTAGGATTCTATTCTACTTTTATACTTGTTCCTCTTCTTGCTTTTGCTTTTATTTAGAAATTTTAGGATTCTAATGAACGAGATTTGTTTACAGGATGATTATTAATTATTGAATACTAATGAACGAGATTTTTTTACCTAGAAATTTTAGGATTCTATTCTACTTTTATACTTGTTCCTCTTCTTGCTTTTGCTTTTATTTAGAAATTTTAGGATTCTAATGAACGAGATTTGTTTACAGGATGATTATTAATTATTGAATACTAATGAACGAGATTTTTTTACCTAGAAATTTTAGGATTCTATTCTACTTTTATACTTGTTCCTCTTCTTGCTTTTGCTTTTATTTAGAAATTTTAGGATTCTATTCTACTTTTATACTTGTTCCTCTTCTTGCTTTTGCTTTTATTTAGAAATTTTAGGATTCTATTCTACTTTTATACTTGTTCCTCTTCTTGCTTTTGCTTTTATTTAGAAATTTTAGGATTCTAATGAACGAGATTTGTTTACAGGATGATTATTAATTATTGAATACTAATGAACGAGATTTTTTTACCTAGAAATTTTAGGATTCTATTCTACTTTTATACTTGTTCCTCTTCTTGCTTTTGCTTTTATTTAGAAATTTTAGGATTCTATTCTACTTTTATACTTGTTCCTCTTCTTGCTTTTGCTTTTATTTAGAAATTTTAGGATTCTATTCTACTTTTATACTTGTTCCTCTTCTTGCTTTTGCTTTTATTTAGAAATTTTAGGATTCTATTCTACTTTTATACTTGTTCCTCTTCTTGCTTTTGCTTTTATTTAGAAATTTTAGGATTCTATTCTACTTTTATACTTGTTCCTCTTCTTGCTTTTGCTTTTATTTAGAAATTTTAGGATTCTAATGAACGAGATTTGTTTACAGGATGATTATTAATTATTGAATACTAATGAACGAGATTTTTTTACCTAGAAATTTTAGGATTCTATTCTACTTTTATACTTGTTCCTCTTCTTGCTTTTGCTTTTATTTAGAAATTTTAGGATTCTAATGAACGAGATTTGTTTACAGGATGATTATTAATTATTGAATACTAATGAACGAGATTTTTTTACCTAGAAATTTTAGGATTCTATTCTACTTTTATACTTGTTCCTCTTCTTGCTTTTGCTTTTATTTAGAAATTTTAGGATTCTATTCTACTTTTATACTTGTTCCTCTTCTTGCTTTTGCTTTTATTTAGAAATTTTAGGATTCTATTCTACTTTTATACTTGTTCCTCTTCTTGCTTTTGCTTTTATTTAGAAATTTTAGGATTCTAATGAACGAGATTTGTTTACAGGATGATTATTAATTATTGAATACTAATGAACGAGATTTTTTTACCTAGAAATTTTAGGATTCTATTCTACTTTTATACTTGTTCCTCTTCTTGCTTTTGCTTTTATTTAGAAATTTTAGGATTCTATTCTACTTTTATACTTGTTCCTCTTCTTGCTTTTGCTTTTATTTAGAAATTTTAGGATTCTATTCTACTTTTATACTTGTTCCTCTTCTTGCTTTTGCTTTTATTTAGAAATTTTAGGATTCTAATGAACGAGATTTGTTTACAGGATGATTATTAATTATTGAATACTAATGAACGAGATTTTTTTACCTAGAAATTTTAGGATTCTATTCTACTTTTATACTTGTTCCTCTTCTTGCTTTTGCTTTTATTTAGAAATTTTAGGATTCTAATGAACGAGATTTGTTTACAGGATGATTATTAATTATTGAATACTAATGAACGAGATTTTTTTACCTAGAAATTTTAGGATTCTATTCTACTTTTATACTTGTTCCTCTTCTTGCTTTTGCTTTTATTTAGAAATTTTAGGATTCTATTCTACTTTTATACTTGTTCCTCTTCTTGCTTTTGCTTTTACCTAGAAATTTTAGGATTCTATTCTACTTTTATACTTGTTCCTCTTCTTGCTTTTGCTTTTATTTAGAAATTTTAGGATTCTAATGAACGAGATTTGTTTACAGGATGATTATTAATTATTGAATACTAATGAACGAGATTTTTTTACCTAGAAATTTTAGGATTCTATTCTACTTTTATACTTGTTCCTCTTCTTGCTTTTGCTTTTATTTAGAAATTTTAGGATTCTATTCTACTTTTATACTTGTTCCTCTTCTTGCTTTTGCTTTTATTTAGAAATTTTAGGATTCTATTCTACTTTTATACTTGTTCCTCTTCTTGCTTTTGCTTTTATTTAGAAATTTTAGGATTCTATTCTACTTTTATACTTGTTCCTCTTCTTGCTTTTGCTTTTATTTAGAAATTTTAGGATTCTATTCTACTTTTATACTTGTTCCTCTTCTTGCTTTTGCTTTTATTTAGAAATTTTAGGATTCTATTCTACTTTTATACTTGTTCCTCTTCTTGCTTTTGCTTTTACCTAGAAATTTTAGGATTCTATTCTACTTTTATACTTGTTCCTCTTCTTGCTTTTGCTTTTATTTAGAAATTTTAGGATTCTATTCTACTTTTATACTTGTTCCTCTTCTTGCTTTTGCTTTTACCTAGAAATTTTAGGATTCTATTCTACTTTTATACTTGTTCCTCTTCTTGCTTTTGCTTTTATTTAGAAATTTTAGGATTCTATTCTACTTTTATACTTGTTCCTCTTCTTGCTTTTGCTTTTATTTAGAAATTTTAGGATTCTATTCTACTTTTATACTTGTTCCTCTTCTTGCTTTTGCTTTTATTTAGAAATTTTAGGATTCTATTCTACTTTTATACTTGTTCCTCTTCTTGCTTTTGCTTTTATTTAGAAATTTTAGGATTCTAATGAACGAGATTTGTTTACAGGATGATTATTAATTATTGAATACTAATGAACGAGATTTTTTTACCTAGAAATTTTAGGATTCTATTCTACTTTTATACTTGTTCCTCTTCTTGCTTTTGCTTTTATTTAGAAATTTTAGGATTCTATTCTACTTTTATACTTGTTCCTCTTCTTGCTTTTGCTTTTATTTAGAAATTTTAGGATTCTATTCTACTTTTATACTTGTTCCTCTTCTTGCTTTTGCTTTTATTTAGAAATTTTAGGATTCTATTCTACTTTTATACTTGTTCCTCTTCTTGCTTTTGCTTTTATTTAGAAATTTTAGGATTCTATTCTACTTTTATACTTGTTCCTCTTCTTGCTTTTGCTTTTATTTAGAAATTTTAGGATTCTATTCTACTTTTATACTTGTTCCTCTTCTTGCTTTTGCTTTTATTTAGAAATTTTAGGATTCTATTCTACTTTTATACTTGTTCCTCTTCTTGCTTTTGCTTTTATTTAGAAATTTTAGGATTCTATTCTACTTTTATACTTGTTCCTCTTCTTGCTTTTGCTTTTATTTAGAAATTTTAGGATTCTATTCTACTTTTATACTTGTTCCTCTTCTTGCTTTTGCTTTTATTTAGAAATTTTAGGATTCTAATGAACGAGATTTGTTTACAGGATGATTATTAATTATTGAATACTAATGAACGAGATTTTTTTACCTAGAAATTTTAGGATTCTATTCTACTTTTATACTTGTTCCTCTTCTTGCTTTTGCTTTTATTTAGAAATTTTAGGATTCTATTCTACTTTTATACTTGTTCCTCTTCTTGCTTTTGCTTTTATTTAGAAATTTTAGGATTCTATTCTACTTTTATACTTGTTCCTCTTCTTGCTTTTGCTTTTATTTAGAAATTTTAGGATTCTATTCTACTTTTATACTTGTTCCTCTTCTTGCTTTTGCTTTTATTTAGAAATTTTAGGATTCTATTCTACTTTTATACTTGTTCCTCTTCTTGCTTTTGCTTTTATTTAGAAATTTTAGGATTCTATTCTACTTTTATACTTGTTCCTCTTCTTGCTTTTGCTTTTATTTAGAAATTTTAGGATTCTATTCTACTTTTATACTTGTTCCTCTTCTTGCTTTTGCTTTTATTTAGAAATTTTAGGATTCTATTCTACTTTTATACTTGTTCCTCTTCTTGCTTTTGCTTTTACCTAGAAATTTTAGGATTCTATTCTACTTTTATACTTGTTCCTCTTCTTGCTTTTGCTTTTATTTAGAAATTTTAGGATTCTAATGAACGAGATTTGTTTACAGGATGATTATTAATTATTGAATACTAATGAACGAGATTTTTTTACCTAGAAATTTTAGGATTCTATTCTACTTTTATACTTGTTCCTCTTCTTGCTTTTGCTTTTATTTAGAAATTTTAGGATTCTATTCTACTTTTATACTTGTTCCTCTTCTTGCTTTTGCTTTTACCTAGAAATTTTAGGATTCTATTCTACTTTTATACTTGTTCCTCTTCTTGCTTTTGCTTTTATTTAGAAATTTTAGGATTCTAATGAACGAGATTTGTTTACAGGATGATTATTAATTATTGAATACTAATGAACGAGATTTTTTTACCTAGAAATTTTAGGATTCTATTCTACTTTTATACTTGTTCCTCTTCTTGCTTTTGCTTTTATTTAGAAATTTTAGGATTCTATTCTACTTTTATACTTGTTCCTCTTCTTGCTTTTGCTTTTACCTAGAAATTTTAGGATTCTATTCTACTTTTATACTTGTTCCTCTTCTTGCTTTTGCTTTTATTTAGAAATTTTAGGATTCTAATGAACGAGATTTGTTTACAGGATGATTATTAATTATTGAATACTAATGAACGAGATTTTTTTACCTAGAAATTTTAGGATTCTATTCTACTTTTATACTTGTTCCTCTTCTTGCTTTTGCTTTTATTTAGAAATTTTAGGATTCTATTCTACTTTTATACTTGTTCCTCTTCTTGCTTTTGCTTTTACCTAGAAATTTTAGGATTCTATTCTACTTTTATACTTGTTCCTCTTCTTGCTTTTGCTTTTATTTAGAAATTTTAGGATTCTAATGAACGAGATTTGTTTACAGGATGATTATTAATTATTGAATACTAATGAACGAGATTTTTTTACCTAGAAATTTTAGGATTCTATTCTACTTTTATACTTGTTCCTCTTCTTGCTTTTGCTTTTATTTAGAAATTTTAGGATTCTATTCTACTTTTATACTTGTTCCTCTTCTTGCTTTTGCTTTTACCTAGAAATTTTAGGATTCTATTCTACTTTTATACTTGTTCCTCTTCTTGCTTTTGCTTTTATTTAGAAATTTTAGGATTCTAATGAACGAGATTTGTTTACAGGATGATTATTAATTATTGAATACTAATGAACGAGATTTTTTTACCTAGAAATTTTAGGATTCTATTCTACTTTTATACTTGTTCCTCTTCTTGCTTTTGCTTTTATTTAGAAATTTTAGGATTCTATTCTACTTTTATACTTGTTCCTCTTCTTGCTTTTGCTTTTATTTAGAAATTTTAGGATTCTATTCTACTTTTATACTTGTTCCTCTTCTTGCTTTTGCTTTTATTTAGAAATTTTAGGATTCTATTCTACTTTTATACTTGTTCCTCTTCTTGCTTTTGCTTTTATTTAGAAATTTTAGGATTCTATTCTACTTTTATACTTGTTCCTCTTCTTGCTTTTGCTTTTATTTAGAAATTTTAGGATTCTATTCTACTTTTATACTTGTTCCTCTTCTTGCTTTTGCTTTTATTTAGAAATTTTAGGATTCTATTCTACTTTTATACTTGTTCCTCTTCTTGCTTTTGCTTTTATTTAGAAATTTTAGGATTCTATTCTACTTTTATACTTGTTCCTCTTCTTGCTTTTGCTTTTATTTAGAAATTTTAGGATTCTATTCTACTTTTATACTTGTTCCTCTTCTTGCTTTTGCTTTTATTTAGAAATTTTAGGATTCTATTCTACTTTTATACTTGTTCCTCTTCTTGCTTTTGCTTTTATTTAGAAATTTTAGGATTCTATTCTACTTTTATACTTGTTCCTCTTCTTGCTTTTGCTTTTATTTAGAAATTTTAGGATTCTATTCTACTTTTATACTTGTTCCTCTTCTTGCTTTTGCTTTTATTTAGAAATTTTAGGATTCTATTCTACTTTTATACTTGTTCCTCTTCTTGCTTTTGCTTTTATTTAGAAATTTTAGGATTCTATTCTACTTTTATACTTGTTCCTCTTCTTCCTTTTGCTTTTATTTAGAAATTTTAGGATTCTATTCTACTTTTATACTTGTTCCTCTTCTTCCTTTTGCTTTTATTTAGAAATTTTAGGATTCTATTCTACTTTTATACTTGTTCCTCTTCTTGCTTTTGCTTTTATTTAGAAATTTTAGGATTCTATTCTACTTTTATACTTGTTCCTCTTCTTCCTTTTGCTTTTATTTAGAAATTTTAGGATTCTATTCTAGTTTTATACTTGTTCCTCTTCTTGCTTTTGCTTTTATTTAGAAATTTTAGGATTCTATTCTACTTTTATACTTGTTCCTCTTCTTGCTTTTGCTTTTATTTAGAAATTTTAGGATTCTATTCTACTTTTATACTTGTTCCTCTTCTTGCTTTTGCTTTTATTTAGAAATTTTAGGATTCTATTCTACTTTTATACTTGTTCCTCTTCTTGCTTTTGCTTTTATTTAGAAATTTTAGGATTCTATTCTACTTTTATACTTGTTCCTCTTCTTGCTTTTGCTTTTATTTAGAAATTTTAGGATTCTATTCTACTTTTATACTTGTTCCTCTTCTTGCTTTTGCTTTTATTTAGAAATTTTAGGATTCTATTCTACTTTTATACTTGTTCCTCTTCTTGCTTTTGCTTTTATTTAGAAATTTTAGGATTCTATTCTACTTTTATACTTGTTCCTCTTCTTGCTTTTGCTTTTATTTAGAAATTTTAGGATTCTATTCTACTTTTATACTTGTTCCTCTTCTTGCTTTTGCTTTTATTTAGAAATTTTAGGATTCTATTCTACTTTTATACTTGTTCCTCTTCTTGCTTTTGCTTTTATTTAGAAATTTTAGGATTCTATTCTACTTTTATACTTGTTCCTCTTCTTGCTTTTGCTTTTATTTAGAAATTTTAGGATTCTATTCTACTTTTATACTTGTTCCTCTTCTTGCTTTTGCTTTTACCTAGAAATTTTAGGATTCTATTCTACTTTTATACTTGTTCCTCTTCTTGCTTTTGCTTTTATTTAGAAATTTTAGGATTCTATTCTACTTTTATACTTGTTCCTCTTCTTGCTTTTGCTTTTACCTAGAAATTTTAGGATTCTATTCTACTTTTATACTTGTTCCTCTTCTTGCTTTTGCTTTTATTTAGAAATTTTAGGATTCTATTCTACTTTTATACTTGTTCCTCTTCTTGCTTTTGCTTTTATTTAGAAATTTTAGGATTCTATTCTACTTTTATACTTGTTCCTCTTCTTGCTTTTGCTTTTACCTAGAAATTTTAGGATTCTATTCTACTTTTATACTTGTTCCTCTTCTTGCTTTTGCTTTTATTTAGAAATTTTAGGATTCTATTCTACTTTTATACTTGTTCCTCTTCTTGCTTTTGCTTTTATTTAGAAATTTTAGGATTCTATTCTACTTTTATACTTGTTCCTCTTCTTGCTTTTGCTTTTATTTAGAAATTTTAGGATTCTATTCTACTTTTATACTTGTTCCTCTTCTTGCTTTTGCTTTTATTTAGAAATTTTAGGATTCTATTCTACTTTTATACTTGTTCCTCTTCTTGCTTTTGCTTTTATTTAGAAATTTTAGGATTCTATTCTACTTTTATACTTGTTCCTCTTCTTGCTTTTGCTTTTACCTAGAAATTTTAGGATTCTATTCTACTTTTATACTTGTTCCTCTTCTTGCTTTTGCTTTTATTTAGAAATTTTAGGATTCTATTCTACTTTTATACTTGTTCCTCTTCTTGCTTTTGCTTTTACCTAGAAATTTTAGGATTCTATTCTACTTTTATACTTGTTCCTCTTCTTGCTTTTGCTTTTATTTAGAAATTTTAGGATTCTATTCTACTTTTATACTTGTTCCTCTTCTTGCTTTTGCTTTTATTTAGAAATTTTAGGATTCTATTCTACTTTTATACTTGTTCCTCTTCTTGCTTTTGCTTTTATTTAGAAATTTTAGGATTTATTCTACTTTTATACTTGTTCCTCTTCTTGCTTTTGCTTTTATTTAGAAATTTTAGGATTCTATTCTACTTTTATACTTGTTCCTCTTCTTGCTTTTGCTTTTACCTAGAAATTTTAGGATTCTATTCTACTTTTATACTTGTTCCTCTTCTTGCTTTTGCTTTTATTTAGAAATTTTAGGATTCTATTCTACTTTTATACTTGTTCCTCTTCTTGCTTTTGCTTTTACCTAGAAATTTTAGGATTCTATTCTACTTTTATACTTGTTCCTCTTCTTGCTTTTGCTTTTACCTAGAAATTTTAGGATTCTATTCTACTTTTATACTTGTTCCTCTTCTTGCTTTTGCTTTTATTTAGAAATTTTAGGATTCTATTCTACTTTTATACTTGTTCCTCTTCTTGCTTTTGCTTTTACCTAGAAATTTTAGGATTCTATTCTACTTTTATACTTGTTCCTCTTCTTCCTTTTGCTTTTATTTAGAAATTTTAGGATTCTATTCTACTTTTATACTTGTTCCTCTTCTTGCTTTTGCTTTTATATAGAAATTTTAGGATTCTATTCTACTTTTATACTTGTTCCTCTTCTTCCTTTTGCTTTTATTTAGAAATTTTAGGATTCTATTCTACTTTTATACTTGTTCCTCTTCTTGCTTTTGCTTTTATTTAGAAATTTTAGGATTCTATTCTACTTTTATACTTGTTCCTCTTCTTGCTTTTGCTTTTACCTAGAAATTTTAGGATTCTATTCTACTTTTATACTTGTTCCTCTTCTTGCTTTTGCTTTTATTTAGAAATTTTAGGATTCTATTCTACTTTTATACTTGTTCCTCTTCTTGCTTTTGCTTTTATTTAGAAATTTTAGGATTCTATTCTACTTTTATACTTGTTCCTCTTCTTGCTTTTGCTTTTATTTAGAAATTTTAGGATTCTATTCTACTTTTATACTTGTTCCTCTTCTTGCTTTTGCTTTTATTTAGAAATTTTAGGATTCTATTCTAC
The DNA here is from genome assembly GCF_053919585.1 of Euprymna scolopes. NCBI lineage: Eukaryota > Metazoa > Mollusca > Cephalopoda > Sepiida > Sepiolidae > Euprymna > Euprymna scolopes. The sequence continues at coordinate 130,405,741 of NC_136527.1, read as the reverse complement.
TTTTATACTTGTTCCTCTTCTTGCTTTTGCTTTTACCTAGAAATTTTAGGATTCTATTCTACTTTTATACTTGTTCCTCTTCTTGCTTTTGCTTTTATTTAGAAATTTTAGGATTCTATTCTACTTTTATACTTGTTCCTCTTCTTGCTTTTGCTTTTACCTAGAAATTTTAGGATTCTATTCTACTTTTATACTTGTTCCTCTTCTTGCTTTTGCTTTTACCTAGAAATTTTAGGATTCTATTCTACTTTTATACTTGTTCCTCTTCTTGCTTTTGCTTTTATTTAGAAATTTTAGGATTCTATTCTACTTTTATACTTGTTCCTCTTCTTGCTTTTGCTTTTACCTAGAAATTTTAGGATTCTATTCTACTTTTATACTTGTTCCTCTTCTTGCTTTTGCTTTTATTTAGAAATTTTAGGATTCTATTCTACTTTTATACTTGTTCCTCTTCTTGCTTTTGCTTTTATTTAGAAATTTTAGGATTCTATTCTACTTTTATACTTGTTCCTCTTCTTGCTTTTGCTTTTACCTAGAAATTTTAGGATTCTATTCTACTTTTATACTTGTTCCTCTTCTTGCTTTTGCTTTTATTTAGAAATTTTAGGATTCTATTCTACTTTTATACTTGTTCCTCTTCTTGCTTTTGCTTTTATTTAGAAATTTTAGGATTCTATTCTACTTTTATACTTGTTCCTCTTCTTGCTTTTGCTTTTATTTAGAAATTTTAGGATTCTATTCTACTTTTATACTTGTTCCTCTTCTTGCTTTTGCTTTTATTTAGAAATTTTAGGATTCTATTCTACTTTTATACTTGTTCCTCTTCTTGCTTTTGCTTTTACCTAGAAATTTTAGGATTCTATTCTACTTTTATACTTGTTCCTCTTCTTGCTTTTGCTTTTATTTAGAAATTTTAGGATTCTATTCTACTTTTATACTTGTTCCTCTTCTTGCTTTTGCTTTTACCTAGAAATTTTAGGATTCTATTCTACTTTTATACTTGTTCCTCTTCTTGCTTTTGCTTTTATTTAGAAATTTTAGGATTCTATTCTACTTTTATACTTGTTCCTCTTCTTGCTTTTGCTTTTACCTAGAAATTTTAGGATTCTATTCTACTTTTATACTTGTTCCTCTTCTTGCTTTTGCTTTTATTTAGAAATTTTAGGATTCTATTCTACTTTTATACTTGTTCCTCTTCTTGCTTTTGCTTTTATTTAGAAATTTTAGGATTCTATTCTACTTTTATACTTGTTCCTCTTCTTGCTTTTGCTTTTATTTAGAAATTTTAGGATTCTATTCTACTTTTATACTTGTTCCTCTTCTTGCTTTTGCTTTTATTTAGAAATTTTAGGATTCTATTCTACTTTTATACTTGTTCCTCTTCTTGCTTTTGCTTTTACCTAGAAATTTTAGGATTCTATTCTACTTTTATACTTGTTCCTCTTCTTGCTTTTGCTTTTATTTAGAAATTTTAGGATTCTATTCTACTTTTATACTTGTTCCTCTTCTTGCTTTTGCTTTTATTTAGAAATTTTAGGATTCTATTCTACTTTTATACTTGTTCCTCTTCTTGCTTTTGCTTTTACCTAGAAATTTTAGGATTCTATTCTACTTTTATACTTGTTCCTCTTCTTGCTTTTGCTTTTATTTAGAAATTTTAGGATTCTATTCTACTTTTATACTTGTTCCTCTTCTTGCTTTTGCTTTTATTTAGAAATTTTAGGATTCTATTCTACTTTTATACTTGTTCCTCTTCTTGCTTTTGCTTTTATTTAGAAATTTTAGGATTCTATTCTACTTTTATACTTGTTCCTCTTCTTGCTTTTGCTTTTACCTAGAAATTTTAGGATTCTATTCTACTTTTATACTTGTTCCTCTTCTTGCTTTTGCTTTTATTTAGAAATTTTAGGATTCTATTCTACTTTTATACTTGTTCCTCTTCTTGCTTTTGCTTTTACCTAGAAATTTTAGGATTCTATTCTACTTTTATACTTGTTCCTCTTCTTGCTTTTGCTTTTATTTAGAAATTTTAGGATTCTATTCTACTTTTATACTTGTTCCTCTTCTTGCTTTTGCTTTTATTTAGAAATTTTAGGATTCTATTCTACTTTTATACTTGTTCCTCTTCTTGCTTTTGCTTTTACCTAGAAATTTTAGGATTCTATTCTACTTTTATACTTGTTCCTCTTCTTGCTTTTGCTTTTATTTAGAAATTTTAGGATTCTATTCTACTTTTATACTTGTTCCTCTTCTTGCTTTTGCTTTTATTTAGAAATTTTAGGATTCTATTCTACTTTTATACTTGTTCCTCTTCTTGCTTTTGCTTTTATTTAGAAATTTTAGGATTCTATTCTACTTTTATACTTGTTCCTCTTCTTGCTTTTGCTTTTATTTAGAAATTTTAGGATTCTATTCTACTTTTATACTTGTTCCTCTTCTTGCTTTTGCTTTTACCTAGAAATTTTAGGATTCTATTCTACTTTTATACTTGTTCCTCTTCTTGCTTTTGCTTTTATTTAGAAATTTTAGGATTCTATTCTACTTTTATACTTGTTCCTCTTCTTGCTTTTGCTTTTACCTAGAAATTTTAGGATTCTATTCTACTTTTATACTTGTTCCTCTTCTTGCTTTTGCTTTTATTTAGAAATTTTAGGATTCTATTCTACTTTTATACTTGTTCCTCTTCTTGCTTTTGCTTTTATTTAGAAATTTTAGGATTCTATTCTACTTTTATACTTGTTCCTCTTCTTGCTTTTGCTTTTATTTAGAAATTTTAGGATTCTATTCTACTTTTATACTTGTTCCTCTTCTTGCTTTTGCTTTTATTTAGAAATTTTAGGATTCTATTCTACTTTTATACTTGTTCCTCTTCTTGCTTTTGCTTTTACCTAGAAATTTTAGGATTCTATTCTACTTTTATACTTGTTCCTCTTCTTGCTTTTGCTTTTATTTAGAAATTTTAGGATTCTATTCTACTTTTATACTTGTTCCTCTTCTTGCTTTTGCTTTTACCTAGAAATTTTAGGATTCTATTCTACTTTTATACTTGTTCCTCTTCTTGCTTTTGCTTTTATTTAGAAATTTTAGGATTCTATTCTACTTTTATACTTGTTCCTCTTCTTGCTTTTGCTTTTATTTAGAAATTTTAGGATTCTATTCTACTTTTATACTTGTTCCTCTTCTTGCTTTTGCTTTTATTTAGAAATTTTAGGATTCTATTCTACTTTTATACTTGTTCCTCTTCTTGCTTTTGCTTTTATTTAGAAATTTTAGGATTCTATTCTACTTTTATACTTGTTCCTCTTCTTGCTTTTGCTTTTATTTAGAAATTTTAGGATTCTATTCTACTTTTATACTTGTTCCTCTTCTTGCTTTTGCTTTTATTTAGAAATTTTAGGATTCTATTCTACTTTTATACTTGTTCCTCTTCTTGCTTTTGCTTTTATTTAGAAATTTTAGGATTCTATTCTACTTTTATACTTGTTCCTCTTCTTGCTTTTGCTTTTATTTAGAAATTTTAGGATTCTATTCTACTTTTATACTTGTTCCTCTTCTTGCTTTTGCTTTTACCTAGAAATTTTAGGATTCTATTCTACTTTTATACTTGTTCCTCTTCTTGCTTTTGCTTTTATTTAGAAATTTTAGGATTCTATTCTACTTTTATACTTGTTCCTCTTCTTGCTTTTGCTTTTATTTAGAAATTTTAGGATTCTATTCTACTTTTATACTTGTTCCTCTTCTTGCTTTTGCTTTTACCTAGAAATTTTAGGATTCTATTCTACTTTTATACTTGTTCCTCTTCTTGCTTTTGCTTTTATTTAGAAATTTTAGGATTCTATTCTACTTTTATACTTGTTCCTCTTCTTGCTTTTGCTTTTATTTAGAAATTTTAGGATTCTATTCTACTTTTATACTTGTTCCTCTTCTTGCTTTTGCTTTTATTTAGAAATTTTAGGATTCTATTCTACTTTTATACTTGTTCCTCTTCTTGCTTTTGCTTTTATTTAGAAATTTTAGGATTCTATTCTACTTTTATACTTGTTCCTCTTCTTGCTTTTGCTTTTACCTAGAAATTTTAGGATTCTATTCTACTTTTATACTTGTTCCTCTTCTTGCTTTTGCTTTTATTTAGAAATTTTAGGATTCTATTCTACTTTTATACTTGTTCCTCTTCTTGCTTTTGCTTTTATTTAGAAATTTTAGGATTCTATTCTACTTTTATACTTGTTCCTCTTCTTGCTTTTGCTTTTATTTAGAAATTTTAGGATTCTATTCTACTTTTATACTTGTTCCTCTTCTTGCTTTTGCTTTTATTTAGAAATTTTAGGATTCTATTCTACTTTTATACTTGTTCCTCTTCTTGCTTTTGCTTTTATTTAGAAATTTTAGGATTCTATTCTACTTTTATACTTGTTCCTCTTCTTGCTTTTGCTTTTATTTAGAAATTTTAGGATTCTATTCTACTTTTATACTTGTTCCTCTTCTTCCTTTTGCTTTTATTTAGAAATTTTAGGATTCTATTCTACTTTTATACTTGTTCCTCTTCTTGCTTTTGCTTTTACCTAGAAATTTTAGGATTCTATTCTACTTTTATACTTGTTCCTCTTCTTGCTTTTGCTTTTATTTAGAAATTTTAGGATTCTATTCTACTTTTATACTTGTTCCTCTTCTTGCTTTTGCTTTTATTTAGAAATTTTAGGATTCTATTCTACTTTTATACTTGTTCCTCTTCTTGCTTTTGCTTTTATTTAGAAATTTTAGGATTCTATTCTACTTTTATACTTGTTCCTCTTCTTGCTTTTGCTTTTACCTAGAAATTTTAGGATTCTATTCTACTTTTATACTTGTTCCTCTTCTTGCTTTTGCTTTTATTTAGAAATTTTAGGATTCTATTCTACTTTTATACTTGTTCCTCTTCTTGCTTTTGCTTTTACCTAGAAATTTTAGGATTCTATTCTACTTTTATACTTGTTCCTCTTCTTGCTTTTGCTTTTATTTAGAAATTTTAGGATTCTATTCTACTTTTATACTTGTTCCTCTTCTTCCTTTTGCTTTTATTTAGAAATTTTAGGATTCTATTCTACTTTTATACTTGTTCCTCTTCTTGCTTTTGCTTTTACCTAGAAATTTTAGGATTCTATTCTACTTTTATACTTGTTCCTCTTCTTGCTTTTGCTTTTATTTAGAAATTTTAGGATTCTATTCTACTTTTATACTTGTTCCTCTTCTTGCTTTTGCTTTTATATAGAAATTTTAGGATTCTATTCTACTTTTATACTTGTTCCTCTTCTTGCTTTTGCTTTTACCTAGAAATTTTAGGATTCTATTCTACTTTTATACTTGTTCCTCTTCTTGCTTTTGCTTTTATTTAGAAATTTTAGGATTCTATTCTACTTTTATACTTGTTCCTCTTCTTGCTTTTGCTTTTATTTAGAAATTTTAGGATTCTATTCTACTTTTATACTTGTTCCTCTTCTTGCTTTTGCTTTTATTTAGAAATTTTAGGATTCTATTCTACTTTTATACTTGTTCCTCTTCTTGCTTTTGCTTTTATTTAGAAATTTTAGGATTCTATTCTACTTTTATACTTGTTCCTCTTCTTGCTTTTGCTTTTATTTAGAAATTTTAGGATTCTATTCTACTTTTATACTTGTTC